>NC_056525.1:107339835-107450636 GCF_019175285.1 Sceloporus undulatus | reverse complement strand
ATAAGTTACCATTCTCCCTTGACATTCACCTAATTGAGAGGCTGGAAAGGTTTCTTTTTCTACAGCATCTTCCAGAACTGCCCAGCCAGCGTGGAGAGTTATGGTCCAAAAAAAGTAACATTTCCATTCTCTGACTCATTCTCCTTTCATCTCACTTGTTCATTGTACAGCAGGCAGCCTAACCTCTACCTTTCAAACAGAGCCAAAACAACCAAGTATGTCTGTCTGCAGCAGCTGGGGCTTCGTGAAAGCCTTCCCCTCTGCTCCAGTCAATTCACAGTTGCTTGACCTTTCCAAGATGCTGCCTTCTTCCTTCCCTAATTCAAACTGAACTCAGCAAAGGCATCAGATTCCAACTGCTCTGTTGCTCTCACTTCCAGCAACTTCCCGTAGTGGAAACGCAAGTGGTTGTGATTTCTTGAAATTATAGGCTCAACTAACTCCTTTGGTGTTCTCTGGCTTCTCTGGTTAATTCCACCACTTGTGGTGTTTTTCACTTCTAAATGTGCTCATCACAGTCTGAAAGCAAGTGCCTACATACGCTGTATTTAAGCATTCCTCTCTATGTGTCCTCTGTGTGTAAGGCAAATAATACATAGGCCAGGGAGCAGGAGTTCTTGTGCTGGTACTCCCTTTTCTCAGTGCTAATCCCACCCCTGTTGGATTCCTATATAAAACTGCTATACACTTACAGATACCCTGATAGAATGGCTCTCCCCATATATAACAATCCATTCCTTTTAAAAAGATATTCCCTCTTTCTGAAATCTGGAGGGTAGAAAGGAAAAAAATCAGACTCTTTTTTCCAGTGGTAGCACTGGAATGTTAACCTAAATGAAACTTTCCTGGTTCCCAGACTTTTCTTTTCCGTGTCAGCCTTTTCCAGTTTGCTCAGGCTGTTTAAGACTTTTAGCATGTTTAGTGCTTAAGATCTAGTGTTTTAGTAATCACTGGAGTATGATATTAGTTTCTGAGATCTGAGTTTTCACCCTTGCCATATATTGTATGCAGTATTTCTATTCTTTTATGCTACACCACTAATTTTATTTTATCAGATTATTATGTCTGGAATTGTATGACATCTGAGACATTTATTTTATCAGATGTTCAACTTTTTTAAAAATAAAAAATGCAGGTTTTCTGACCTGGCTGTATATTTCTGAAAGTAATTTGAATGCACTTGTTATACTTAGTTACATGAATATGTTTAACTCCTACCTACCTCTGAGTGATAAGTGGATAATTTCAAAGTTAATCCAAAGAGAACTTTGAAAATCTCTTGGTTTCTACCATGAATGGGTCTATTACTGCAGTTTGTCCTAATTGTCACATGATTTAGGCATCAGAATTAGTGGAGAAAGTTAATATTCTTCAGTAGCTGTGAATATTTTCTGTATGGGCAGAGGTGGGCTTTTATGCAAGTGTTTGACATATTGTGTGTGGGTGAAGAAATAGCAGTTTTGCAGTTCAGAAAAATAGGAAAGGAAATTGAATAATGTTACCATGAATGAGGGTATGAGATATCTCTTTCATCTCTTGTCAAAGTGTTCATTTGCTTTCCCTCAAGATCTGCTTGTATATTCCTCACTGAAGGAAGAGAAGGAACTACAAGACATGCACTTTAGCTGCCATTTCCGCTAGAACCAACGGCCACCTAGTACCCCCTCTTTAAGAATACTCATCTGTTAGCAACCATTTTGTTTAGCTGCAAGAGAGGGAGAAGTACATGAGTGTGACCCTCTCCTTCAGCTTTGTGGGAACCAGTTTGGCTTCTTATTTTTCAAATACTGTGTTCTGTTCGCAGCCATTCCACTTGACTGCAGGAAAGGGAAGGCGAGGCAGCACCAACTGAATCCAGTGGAGATAGCAGACTGTGCTCTGGCCTCTCCTAGAACTGTCTCCCACAGTGGCCATTCCATCTGGTTATTAAACACTTAGCACAAGTTTATTAAGAATTGGGTTGGGTGTGAAATGTGTTCAGCTCACTTTTCATTGGGAGTTTACTTAATCTGCAAATTTCTCGATAGGCAGAATGAAAAGATTTGTGGTTAAAACAATTTAAATGTGGGAAACTAGGGAACTGACTGATTCAGCCATCAGAAGATAATTCTTTCATCTGGCTGTGATTCCCTGTGTATTTGACTCTGCTAAATTAGAACCAACCTACCAACCTTCCTTCCTTCCTTCCTTCCTTCCTTCCTTCCTGGACAAGTTCCACATCTTGAATGCCTAATGACAGACAAGCTGGGAACACTCCTATGTATTGAATTTGGAATGTGTAAATGTGCAAGCATTTTTTTTCCAGATCATTTTTTGTAGGACTATACCAGAATTCACATGTGATTCGATAAATGGGACAGAAAGAGTTTGAGATTTTAAAAAATTACTGTAGGACAAAGTTAAAGTGGCACATATATCCCTTCCTAGAATTATAGAATCATAGAGTTGGAAGAGACTGCAAGGGCCATCCAGTCCAACCCCCTGCCATGGAGGAAATCTAAATCAAAGCATCTCCGACAGATGGCCATCCAGCCTCTGCTTAAAGACCTCTAAGGAAGGAGACTCCACTACACTCCGAGGGAGTTTGTTCCACTGTCAAACAGCTCTTACTGTCAGGAAGTTAAATAAAATATTTTTTTTATTTCTATACCGCTTTTTGCCAAGCAATCAAAGCGGCGTACAACAAGTTAAAATACAACCATATATACACAGTACTCCCCCCTTAAAACAAGATTAAACAGTATAAGATTAAAAACCAACTACTGTAATAAAAAAATAATCATGGGCAATATTCACTAAGTTTGAGGTGGAATCTCTTTTCCTGGAGCTTGCATTCATTGCTCCTAGTCTGGAGCAGGAGAAAACAAGCTGGCTCCCTCCTAAATGTGACATCCCTTCAAGTATTTAAACAGAGTTATCATATCACCTCTTAACCTTCTCTTCTCCAGGCTAAACATCCCCAGCTCCCTAAGTCGTTCCTCATAGGACATGGTTTCCAGACCCTTCACCATTTTGGTCACCCTCCTTTGGACACACTCCAGTTTCTCAACATCCTTTTTAAATTGTGGTGCCCAGAACTGGACACAATATTCCAGGTGAGGCCTGACCAGAGCAAAATAGAGTGGGACTATTACTTCCCTTGATCTAAACACAGCCTAAAATCGCATTGGCTTTATTAGCTGCCGCATTGCAGTGTTGACTCATGTTCAATTTGTGGTCTGCTGTGACTCCCAGATCCCTTTCACACATAGTTTCATTCAGCCAGGTATCCCCCATCCTATATCTGTTCATTTCATTTTTCCCCTGTAAGTGCAGTACCTAACATTTCTTTGTGTTGAAATTCATTTTGTTAGTTTTGGCCCAGCTTTCTAACAAATCAGTCCTTCATGTTGTTTGTTTTCCTCTTCCTTGCCCTTATCATTTTTCTTTTATGCCATTAGATGATAAAGTGGCATGAGAGATTCGCAGTTTTAAAGAATGCTTATACAGAGAGTTCTGCATACTTTACAAACATAAATAAATAAATAATATCTATTTAGTTCTGAACTGTGGTCAGTACAACCCTTTTACATGCAGTGCTAAGCATACCTTCTAAGAAATAAATCTACAGAGTTAAATTGAACTTGCTTCCAAGTAAGTGAGTATAAGATTGCAGCTGTGTAGAGAGGAAACAAAGATAATATCTCAAACCATCTTGACTGCTTGAATGCCTTAGTCCACGTTACTTGGAGTAAATGCTGTTTTACACTTAAACTATTTCAAAACTTTTATTTAATTTATTTTTTTATAATTAGAAATGTGCCTATGGATGATGATTTTTAATTTTGAAATCAATCATATATTAATTTAGCAGTTATTTTTACTATCACTCAACTGTAAAATTTTATATTTTACTACTATGGTAACATAATGAACCATTAATTTCAGATTTGAAAACCTGTATACTGATGAATTTGTAATTCCCTCATGCACATGGTTGAAGGGATATTTTTTTCCCTCCAAAGCATGTCTAATACTGTAGAAGATCTGTCTTAGTGTTTGATGATAATTAGCTACAAAATTAGCCAGCTAGAAATATTATTTATCAAAATACCACTGAGTCCTAGAAAGGATTGAGAAACACTTCAACGGAGTGTTTGCAAACATGAGCGACTCAGTTGTATGAGGCTTCAGTGACAACGTATTGATTAAAAGTCTTCCTCGCTTATTTTTTCCCCCAGCTTGAAGAACAAAAGATGCTTATGTTGCTTGTGTGACGTCGTGCAATCATTTAGGAACAGGATCTCTTTTCAGATAGACATTGCCACTGCTATAGCTTGCTAATAAGAAAGGATGCTTTTTCATTATTTACAATTACAGCAGGGGCCAGCCCTACCATTAAGCAGCAAGAAGGTTGCCTCAGGCAAGTAATTTTGGGTTCCATCAAAGTACAACAAATTGTTGGTGAGTTAGTTTTGACTGACAGGAAGGAGAAAGAGGAAATGTGAGATTTTCTGACTTTCTGCTATTACTCTGGTGTCTGATGGAGAAAAGAGCAGTTAAGCACAGCTCCATCTTGCTTTGGCCGCACAGCTGGTGAGAGGCCCTCCTTTCAATCTAATAGCCATCACTCTGGCCTTTGAAGATTCCCAAACAGATCTCCAGAGATTGCTTGGCTACAGCTCCAAGAATCCACAACCATTGGCCATATTGCCTGGAACATATGAGTTGAAGAAATCTAAAGACCCAAGTTTTCAAATTACTGTTGTACAATAACATTCAGAATGAGACTGTTCCTTTTGGGGAAAGTGTTATCTACAGCCCAGTTGTTATTACTGGGATATTCCTGTGTAATATTTTCAAGTCAATATTTATTTGGTGAGGGGTGAAAAGTCATTCTAATAAGTACAGTAGATTATGGAGACATCTGAGCACAATGGAGATCAAGGGAGAGTTTTAATCGTTATGGCCCATTTTCATTACTACTTGACACATTGTCTCTGTTGTCCTTCCACTAGTCCTTCTTTTGAATGAAATATTAAAGAGGAGTCACAGTGGAAAATATGCACAGTTAACAAAGGAAATGGCTTTGAACTCTTTGCAGTGATTTATTATCTGCATTTCTTTATGAATATTTATTTGCCATAACGAAAGCAATTCATTGAAGAGAAAACATGACGACTTGTTAATGGAACATTTGCATACACTAATGGTTAAAAGGGAGGACGGGAGTGGAGAAAATAATGGAATGCATTATAATCATGCTAATTCTACATTTCTTTTCTATTTACTGTAGCTAATTCCCAATGTCGGACATGGAAGGAAAGGCAGCATAGCCTGACTCGTAGGAACACTAAGATTCAAAGAAAGCCAGAAGAGGACACAGCTCCACCCCCCACCCCATATATTTACGTTGGGAGAGACCTTGCTTTATGTATATTGTTCTGTCTGGTTGTTTGCTTCCAGGAGACTTCCCAGCTAGGGATCATATTTTGAGTTATTTTTGTTTCACAATGATTGACTGATTGCTTGACTTGATATATAGTCGGCCCTCCAGATCCATGGAGATGATGGACAGCTGGTAAATCCTTTTTTTTTTGGGGGGGGGGGACCAAAAAATAAACCTTGATTTTGCCATTTTATATAAGATACACCATTTTACTACACCATTGTATTTAATGGGACTTCAGCATCCATGGATTTTGGCATCCAAACCCTAGCAGATACTAAGAACCCACTGTATTTGGTTTATATGGCACATTTCTTTAAAAACTGGATTTGAGAAGGCTTGCAACAAGTTTTAAAATGAGGTACAAATAAAAGCACAATACAGTGTTATAATAAAACACAATTATTATATGAAAATACTAAAATCAATTCCTTCCTCTGGCAAGTGTCAAAAATGATGTGCATAATTCTCCCTCAACTGTTATCATAGTGGAGGCAGGGCTTGCTGGGTTAAAGCCCTGGGACATTATGATTATCAGGGGCAATACCAATATTTCTCAAACTGTCTGACTTCCTATTTGCTCTAACTTTAGCTTCACTTCTCACACTGAGGAAGGAGGGGGCAGGGAAAGACATATTCTTCAGCATATATGCTTTCCTGAGCAGACCCTATTGTGATCCAAAGTGGTTTAATGTAGATTGATCTTGAAGAGGCAGATAAGATACCTTAACTTTCCAAAGGCCTACTCCCAATGGATTGGAAAACTGCTAGAATTGCTTTATGGATATGGATCAATCAGTTGCCTATATTTTTGGACTTTCCTTGGGGAGAGCTGTTGTGTTGTGTAGCTATTGTGACTGTCATAATAAGCACCTGTGTGCCAAAAATTGCCATTTGATTTATAACCCGCTTTTCTCCTGAATGGGACACAAAGAGGTCTTGAAAGCAGTAGACAGATTCAAGGGCATACAAGATCTTAGGAAGAGTGCACCATGAGCTAGGAGTCTGCTGTCTCTTGTTTATCAACAGTGAACTGAAATGATTCATAGGATTTGATCCATTGCCCACAAGATTTCACTGTAATGGGATGCATTATAAAAAGCCATTATCACAAAAGTGGAAACATGGCTATAAAATGCCTTTGCAGTTCCTTTACATTGCCACTAATGGGAGCCAACATATTTTATTAAGTTATTCTGGTCCTCCCCTTTTTAATATATTTTAAATCCTAAATTTTCAGCTAAAAATGTTTTACTGCCAGCAAGGAACTGATTTGTTGTGGACAATTTAGTTAATGCTACTATTAGGCCTCCATAAAAGGCTATGGGAAGTCAGAACAGACACCGAGGAATGACCATAAAATGGCCTAGATGGAAGACGTATCTTGCCTTTTGCTCTAGCTGTAGTTTTGGGCATAGTGGACCTATACAAAAGTATATTGCAATACTCTGAATCAGAAAGTAGGTATACTCAACTTATGGTTGCTAGGGTGAGATCAGCACTGTAGAAATAATGCAGTTTGACACCACTTTAACTGCCATGACTCAGTGCTATGGGATTCTGAGAATTGTGGTTTGTTGTGGCACAAGAGCTCTCTGACAGAGAAATCTCACAAAACTACAATTCCCAAAATTCCATAGCATTGAGCCATGGCAATTAAAGTCATGTCAAACTGGGTTATTTCTGCATTGTGGATGCAACCCATGAGATTATTGCTGTCATTGTTGCTCCTACCATTGCTCTGCCAGGTTCAGAATAAGGCCCTTTTGCTTTTTATATCTGTAGTGTAACCAACAGGCTACAAACAAAGTACATTTTAGGCGATATCCTTTACTTCCATATCCTCCTCCTCCTCCTCCTTGACAACACCTGGGACTCCTTCACATTACAGAATTATAGCACTATTATTCCACTAAGACTGATATAGTTCCACCCCATAGAATCCTGGGATTTGTAGTGTAGGGACAGGTGTTTAGAATTTGCAGGGAAACATTCCTCACCAAATTATAAATCACACAATTCCACAGGATGCAACCAAATTGGTTAAAATGGAACAACAGTGCTATAATTCTGGAGTGTTAATGGGACCATGGGACCTCGGTTCTATGATCATTCATATCAAATATGGATTCTGAATACTTTATCAGCCTCTAGCCTCCAAAGAAGTTCACAGTTGTATTTTGTTGTCCAGATCAGTTGTTTCATAGCTGTATAACAGAGGTATTTCTCTTTCCAAAAACTTTTCAAAATGTTCCACTAGGCAAAGCAAACAGTTCAATCAAATGGGAAGAGTTATGGGCAAGAAAGATGTTCATGCTTTGGATACAAAGGGGGATGGGGTGGAGGTGGAATATGCAATTCAGTATGCCCAGACAATTATATATTCATCTGTATATATTATATCCCCAAATTTAACTAATTATTTATCTGAGCTCTAAATATTGGACCAGAAATGCTATATACAGTAGTGTGTATCTACACAGGTATAATGGTTTAATCCCACTTTAACTGTCATTGTTCCATCCCATTGGTATCTGATGGGTCAGTGGGGTAGTAAATAGATTCCAGGTTTTAATCCAGGTAGCAATTAAAACACATTTAGCATCTTGGATAGCTCCTGTAAATCTAGCATGAACCTGAAGTGTATTCATTGCAGCATAGACATGGAAGACACCAGCTGCTACTGCCCCATCCTAAAAATATCCTGGGATTTATAGTTTATAGTTTGGTGAGGTACTTAGAATTGTGAGGTCAAAAGCTTTCATGGCGGAATCTATAGTTTTTTGTGGGGTTTTTGAGCTATGTGGCCATGTTCTAGAAGAGTTTATTCATGACATTTCGCCAGCATCTGTGGCTGGCATCTTCAGAGAATGAAGATCTTCTCTGAAGATGCCAGCTACAGATGCTGGCGAAGCATCAGGAATAAACTCTTCTAGAACATGGCCACATAGCCCGAAAACCCCACAAAAAACTATAGTACTTAGATTCTCTGGGGCAGTTCAACTGTAAGTGCTGGCTCTCTTCAGGAGAAAATTCTAAATGCCCCACCAAATTACAGATTCCAGGGTGTAGTAGATTGTAGGATCCTATAGGATATAGTTTAAAGTAATTTCATATTGCTACAACTGTGTAGCTAGAGAAAGTCTATACTTTCCCATGGGTATCAAGAAACACTAGAAATGTTTCAGGAATGTTCATGCCTGTGCCTATCACCATGTGTGCCAGCTTTGCAGAGTTTTAGTTAAATGGTTTTGTTCTGTCATGTTTTTTCAAAGTCTGACATGAGCATTCATGCACTATGGTCTTCTCCAGAACTTGCATAGCTATAAAGATTTCCAGGTCAGCAAGGGACTTTGCCTGTGCAACAGCCATTATAACTGTCTGTCAGACTATAAAACTGAGAACCTCATCTAATGATTCCCTAAGATAGTGGCATCACTGGGGTTGGTGTCACTCAGCGGCCATCCAGACTACCTTTTACCCTGGTTCAGAAACCAGATTAAAAGTGGGAAGTTCATACTGGCACCGGTTCTTTTACACTCGAATTTGAGCTTTGCACACCCATTCAGGGACAAATCCTCCTTGGCGCGGGTCTTTTGAAAGCGAAGTTTTTTCCTGTATCTTTTGAGAAAAAGAGGGTGCCGGCAAATGTGAACTTGGCCCCAGTCATGATCGGGTAAAATTGAAGGGAGGGATTAGGTCAGAGGGAAGGCAGAGGGCGGAACATGCCTCCCCTCTCGCAGGCAGCTTTCTCTCTCTCTCTCTCTCTCTTTTGGTAATGTTATTTTTGACATACAGGTTGAAATATACTGATAGAATGGGCCTGCTTGTGCTACATTTCCCTTTCATTTGCTTGGTGCTGGCATGGCACCTCACTTTGCAAGTGGCTTTTTAAAAAAAATAATTGTGTGTGTGTGTGACAGAATATGCGAATGTGTTTCCTTTTAAATTTGGCAAATTGATACAATGTATGAACACTTTTGCTATATATGTATATGTCTATGTAAGGCATTCTGGGGTCGCAAAGCAGGAGGATGCAGAGATGGCATTCTGAGGTGAGGATAGATGGCATTTTGGGTTGAAAGTGGAGGCAGAGCAAGGAGATCCAAAGAGGAGGGAAGGATAGATGGCATTTTGGGGTGGAAAACAGAGGCAGAGCAGGGACATCCAAAGGGGAGGGAAGGATAGATGGCCTTTTGGGATGGCAATTGGAGGGGAAGCAAAGAAAGAGGATGCAGAGATGGCATTCAGGTGGCCTCCCCGGCAAGCGACATTTGGTGATGGTGGTATTATTATTATTATTATTATTATTATTATTATTATTATTATTGTGATATATTATGCAAATGCTTTGAGTTGGAAGGGAAGGAAAGAAGTTCCAAAGAGGGCTGCAGAAACCCATGATTTTGGGGGGAGTCACACACTCAGCCTTAGGGGAAAGGCAATGGCAAATCTCCTCGGAACCAATCTAACCAAGAAAACCCCAGGATAGGGTCATTTTAGGGTTGCCATCATCTGTAAAGACTCAGATGCACACAACACACACACACCTGGAGGTTTTTAAATTTGACAAGTTGACAGAATATGTGCACATTGCTGCCAGTTTGTTTTTTTTAAAGGAGGGGGGAAAGCACCCATTCAGTTGGCCAATGGCTGTAGGATATGTCACCTTTGACAAAAGCGGAAGAGAATTTGATTGACAGCAAAGGAAGCTCCATTTTAAAGCAGTACTGCAAATGTGAACTTCAGAGGGGCAAATTGCCCCGATCAAGGAGATCAAGGTAAAGGGTAGTGGGCACTTCTTTCCAAGCAGATTCGATATGGGGGGACCTGGATCTGCCCAGTTCTATCCATGGCAAATGGGCGAGTGTCCGGGAAAGCTGCCAGCAACACTGACCTTAGCTGATAACAGAGCCTTTAGTTCAGTGGAAGTAAAGCAGACCCAGCAAAGAAGCAGTCCGAGGGCAGGTCAAGAATATGAGCCGAAGTCAGGATTCCAGAGATTCCAACGTTCCGAAAGTCAAGCCGAAGTCAGGATACCGGGAAACAGCGTAGTCAAACAGTCCAGGGTCAAAACAGCCAAGAGATAACAAAGTCCGGTCCGAGGTCAAGGTAACAGAGAATCTAGATACTAGGAGCTAGTGCTAGCAGCAATCACGCCGAGGGATCATGCAATAAACTCTAGCAACCAGCATTAGTCTCCCTCCCACTTAAGTAAGGGAAACTCTCCCTCGTGCCACCTGAGGCTGGTTGGCTAATTGCTTCTTGGCAATCCTCTGTGATCTGCGTCTGCAAGAACTCTCAGCTCTTCTCTCTTTGTAAGAAGGCACCTGCAGGCAAGCTTCGTCTCCAGACTCACCACTAGGCTGTGGTACCGAAGGAAGCCTCTCTTTGGCACTAGGACCTGGTTGAATCTCCTCCTCTGGGGCTGGAGGATCACAGCTGGGACCTGGCAGGGCAGGAACAGCACCTGGCGTTGCCTCAATCAGCCCTTGCTCTGGGGAAGGCTCATCTTCCTCCTCATCCTCCGAGAGCTGATCTTGGCTGGCCATGACAGCGAGTGGGAATGGAGCCTCAGTGTAATAACTCATGGTGTCACCACCCCATTGACCTCCTTCCCATACCACACTATACAGAATCCTTAGTAATGTTTTTTCTACTGTTACTCATAAATCATAATTCTCATATATCACTAAACATAGTGGCAATAGTTCTAGATATAAACAATTAGCAAAATTAAAATTATACATTTAAATTACAATATCATACACACAGGAGATTATCAGATGAGGGATGGGACATCCTTGTCCTGTCCTTTTCCCATCCTTATGATTGTGAAAAGATTTTCATACGATGGCGCACTTATCCTGTCACCGTCTCATCAGTAAACTGCTATTGACCATAATTGCGCAAAAGGGTTTCACAAGACATAGTGCTTGTCCTGCCATTGTCCCATAATTGAAGTGGAATTGTCCCATCCTTGCCCTTCATTTTGTATTGATGGAAGAACATGTTAATGCAATTCCATTTCACTTATAGTTTAATGACAGTATCAGCACAAATGAGTGAATGACTTTTGCTGGAACTCTGTCACGGATGGGTTAAGGGCAGGCTTCACTCCCATCCCCATCTAATAATCTCCAGCCTAATTGTTTCAGGTGCATAAAGTGAAAATTTGGTAAATTGCAATATTTTTAAAGAAAATTTTAAAATAATATTTTAAATTTAAAAATATTTTTATTTTTAAATTTTAAATTTAATTTTTTTTAAAAAAATCTAAGGCCTCTTATTTCTCTTCCCACTGATCCTCGCCCCATCTCTTCAGCATTTCAAAGGGATGCAAGTGAATGCCACAGCCTATTTCTGCCAAAAGCTAAATGTTTGGGGAGCAGTGGTGTCACCACCCAGAGTGTGCCAACTCGTGCCCCCCCTGCACCTCCCTAGTGATGCCACTGCCCTAAGGACTACCGCTGGTTGACCAGCTGATGTCTTGCAGTCTTCTAGTTAGCTCTTGAGCCTTCTTTCAGAAACTGCTTAAGGAGTTCTTAGTTCCAAATGTACTTAATAGTTCTTTGTCTTTAGTGGATGCCCTGGAGGATAATGGCAAGTTGTCCAGGATATTTGAAGGACTGCATCGCCTTTCATGAATCTATCATTTTAAGAGTCTAATAGATCTCTCAGACCTTTGGTGAGATCCTTCTCTTTTACTTACTGTGTTTTCAGGCTCATTTGATGGGAAGAAGGCAGAAGCCCTTTTAGATGGCTGCTCCAACACTCTGGTACTCTTAGGGAGGTCAAGATGGTCTCTTCCTTGCTCTCCTTCTATCAGCAAATTAAAATATTTTTATTACATTAGGCTTTTAGAAACTAACCAGGATGGGCTTTTTAATGCTGTGCTATACTCTTTAAAACGTTCATATATAGTTTTTAAATTACTTTTAACGTTTTTAACTTTACAAATTGCTCAGTTCTTTTAAAATAACTTTTATATTTATATTTTTATTGATGTATACTGTTTTTTAATCTGTATTGTTTTTAAATATGTTGTTCACTGCCTTGAGGGTATAATAATGATGTTCAGCCACACATTCCCTCCAAGCAGCCAATCCACTTTTCCTCTCCGCCAAAGGTCTGTTTTTCTTTTCCTATAATTATTCTTTCTTCTGTGACTGCCAAGCATGATCAGTCCCTTAACTTCTGCATACATTTCTTTCTTTCTAGCATGCTAATATATATATTTTATTTTTTATTGGCCCTATTGTAGCTACACTCCTGTAAGCATTCACCACCCATGATATTAGGCGTGATTTTGCACACCATTTTTAAGACTCACAAAGCCAATGCCTTGTTTAGAGATCAATTGCTATTTCCTAGGAGAGGCACCCAATCTGGCAAGTCTAACGTTTGGTCCTGGGGTTAGTTTATTGAGCTATAGGGCTTCTGTCATGTTGGTCACATAAACATATGCTAGTTATTTACTGCTACATCTCTGTAATGGATTAGAATAATTGGAAATATGCAACCGAGTCCTGAGGCAGACTTGGAATAGATGGAGCCAGACGATATCATAACCCAGATAAATAAGACTGACAGAAGTGACAGGATGACATCAGCAAAGGGCAAAAAGTAAAGAAGTGGGTGCCAACAGAATGGCTTGTGATTTATGAAAACACAATAGGTCTCAGTGCACCAAAATGGAGGAGGGGGGAGACACCATGATCTACCAAAGCTTTAGTTTCAGAATGAAGCAATGCTTCAGACAGGGAAGAATGGGGATGCAATAACCTCATAGAACATTAGCATGTGGAATCTGGAAACACATGCTGACTCCATGTATCACCCAAAAAAAAAAAAAAATGATGAGAGAGAAGTTTATACTCTGGGTGCCTGTGCCTTGCTTGGCTCATAAGCAATCATTTATATGGTAATTCTGAGTCACTCACAGTGTGCGCATTTCTATCATCTTGGAGGGTTATTAAGTACAAAGCTAAAAGCAAGTTGCCCAGGTCATCTGCTGCAGAGTAGTTCAGAAACATGTCAGACGTCAATAACTGACAGTTATTACTTGTCTGTTTCTATTGAGAAAGCACAATTAAGCAGCCACTCTTGGACAGCTCCAGCCCAACTAAAGTCAGACCAAATGGGGAAAGAGAGAAAACAGAAGCCATGACTTTTGAGCATAAGGAACATGCTGGGATACCAGTGGGCATAGTGTGTGGAAAATCTGCAACCAAAGCTGAGGGTATGGCTGTTAGTCTTCCAATGAATTAAAAATGCATCCTCAGAAACACTGGAGAACCAGTGTGGTGTACTGGTTAGTGCTTCACTGAGAATTGGGTGGGTGGGAGATGTAGGTTGTAGTCCCCACTGAGCCATGTGAAACTCAGTGGATGACTCTAAGCTGGTTGCCCTCTCTTTCATCCTGGACTACTTCACAAGGTTGGTGTGAGGATGGTTCCAGGTGAGAAGAACCACATAGGTTGCTATAAACTCATGGGAGGAATGGTAAGATATAAATGTAAATAAATAAAAGTTTTAAAGGAAATAATCAGAAATGTTCCTGTTTAAAAATTCACCATGTTGTTGTTGTTGCATATCTTCAAGCTGACTCTGACTTATGCTGACTATCTCCTTGGAGTTTCTTGGTAAGATTTATTAAAACATTTGCCATTGCTTTCCTCCAAAGCTGAGAATATACAATTTGCCCAGAGTTGCCCAGTGGGTTTTCATGTCTGAGGGGAGACTCTGGTCTCTCAGAGTTGTAGTTCAACATGCAAACCACAACACTATGTTGGCACATTGGCAAACCTTGTATGGTTGGTTATTAGGATGGATACAGTCCAACCAAACTAAATATATACCGAACAGCCAGATATAAAATTGGTTAGGGAGGCTTTTCCTGCCTTGAAAAATGTAGCTCATGGGGCTGCCTTATCATTACACCTTGTTTTCCAGCAGAGAATCACTTATCCAACCTTATGTTCACAGTTAAGCACCAGTTAAAAACCTTTGGGAGGTTCTGGTAGTATAACCAAGGTATAAATAAGTGCTCTCTGTTTGGCTTTTTTTCCTTGAATATATGATGTTTTTTGTGTATTTTCATAGGGATTTGTGGTTTTAATTGTTTTCTGGATGTTGTTAGCCATCCTGGATTTTTATGAAGGAAGGATAAAATAAGATAAAATAAAATAAAGATTCATATTAATTAATTCCCACTCATTTTAGAAGGAAAGAGACTGAAGTTTTTCACTTATATGTTTGCTATCCATGCAAGTGGGCTTTTATTTGCTGCTGTGAGGTTGATCACAAATTAGAGTAGCAATACTTTTCATTACCTTTAACGGCTACAAAAAGGGTTATCAGAACAATGTTATTTAGAGATGATCAAACCCTACTCAGAATTTCAGCCCAGGGCTGGCCCTATCATTAGGCAATGTGAGGCAACTGCCTCAGACAGCAGAATCCAGGAGGCAGCAGGGACAGTCTTCTAGCTCTTTTGTTTGGTTGGAGGACAAAGCTGCATGGGACATACCTTTTTCTGGATTATTCACACAAACCTACTGCCTTTGTTTGTGGTGGACAATATTCCATGTAGAACTAGTAATGAAGTAAGCTTTAGTTGGAAGTCCAGTCAACTTCTATACGAGGGATGTTGGAAAAGAATGCTTTTTTGTCCTGTTCTTCACCCAACAAAATGTCTGTTTCATCCTAATCTATTCAAGGTTACTATGGGTATTCCAACTAATATTGTCTCAGACTCCTTGGAGAGAGGGCGAAATGCAAATCTGACAGATGACTAAAGAAATATGTTTAAATTTCTAGAATTACAATGCCACCTCAGTTTCTGAGATGTTTTTAAGTTTTAACTCCCACGTCCTACTTGCACAGCTTCTGCAATAAGAAAAAAAAGTGTTTATTGTAATTCTGGCAGTTTTTAGATCCATTTAAATGACAGTGGCTCAGAACTCTTTATCAGGTATGCAGATGAAATCAAATCCATATTGACAGCTTATTTCCTGCTTTTATTAAAATATTAAATGGATAAAGTAAAAAAAAATCAATAAAATCTTAATAGAAAAAGTGAAATTGAGATTATTATAAACCCTTCCTTCAGGTTCCTTAATACTACTAATAAAAAAATAGCACAGATCTGTTGAGATTTCTTGAAAACCTCCTCCTTCCGTTTTGGGGTGGGACAGGAGAGCAGTTTAAAGCTAGAGAGGGAAGTGCAACAGGAACAGTGAATATTTATTCAACACTCAGGAAACAGTAAATAATTCCTTGCTTCAGTGAATAACTGAATATCAGTTGTCTGCATCTCCTGATTACCTGAATTAATTGATTCTCATAAATAGCATTTTCACATGGTCAGAGTGCACACCTATGGACCTTTCTTTCTTTCTTTCTTTCTTTCTTTGGTTTTGTTTTGTTTTGTTTTGCTTCTTTTTCTCCCCTAGGTCTTTGGGGCATATTGCATTTTTGTATACGGATTTTTCAAATCCACTTTTTGCAACAAATACGTAAAGCGACTATACCTTCTCCCTCAGATTTGGACATTGCAGACAGCAGTTTCCTTCCTTGCCATGAAAGTCTTTTGATTTATACTTGAAACAGTTTTAAAAAAACCCAAAAAACCACCATCAATCTGGTTTATTCTATTTGTGCCACTTTAAAGGGTAGATGCTCAATGGGTTGTCTAAATGAAATTAATCTAGCAAAGATAGACTTAGGGGTAAAGAGGAAGTGATAATCTGATGCAATTATAGCAAGAGCCCTCAAATGAGAGGCATAACCCCAGGGCTTCCTTCCCTGCCATAATGCTGACTTGCTTTGCAAAGGTAGTCAGAAGGTCACGTTAAACCCACATCATTTCTTTTCTCTTTTGCCTTTAGTGCAAAAGAGGTCAGTCAGGCAACTGGCAGGATACTTCTATAGAAGTTATAGAATACACACTTTTTGGTTCAGTGGAGATCAGAGTGGGCAGGCCAGGGCAATGAAAGGGCTCTTGACCCTAGAAGCTTTAGCAGTACAACCCAGAAGTTCTTTCCCTCCAGTATGGTACAGGTGCAAATATGTGGCCTTCCAGATGCTGTTGAACTCTTACTAACTCTAGCCATAATAGCCAATGATGAGGGATCATAGGAGCTGTTGTCCCATAACATCTGGAGGACCGTACACATCTCACCCCTCGGATAAGGGCAGAGAATTCCAGGTTGATTAATACTAGTCTGCTGTTCAGCTGTTGTGGATGGCCAAGGGTTGCACTTCAGATAGCAGCTCAACACAGCTCAGAAGACATGAAGAGCCCATAGAGTCCCATCAGGTGCTGTGGAGCTACTTGTGATGGACAATATACTTCATGTGGAGCTGCTAGTTAGTTACAATTATAGTGCCATGGACCCCACATAATTATGGACCCCACATAATTATAAGCTAACTGCTGCTCAAATGAGACCAAAGTGATGAAGCGCTCACATGATAGATAAAACAGAAGGCAACATATCTAAATATTTTGAATGCAATGAGGTGGAATCATTGAACAGACAATAAAAAGCATGTGCATGCATGCGCATGCACACACACACACACGGGTGTGAAACAAGCAAGTCACTGGCTGCTTCCGTTAATGCCATCAAAGATTTCCATACCAGCGCTTACCGTGGGGTAAGTGCTGGTAAAATGCCGGTGTAGATACAATGCTCTTTCTTGCCTATTAGCAGAACACCACACCCAAAAAATGTTCATACGGTCAAAAGTACAATCACATCAAGTTGGCTTTTTGGGACTGTTTTACTAAGTTGCACAACTGCATTTCCACCTTAGCAAAGCTGCATAAAAAGAAACTCAGCCAAAGCATCATGAATATGGGACATTTTGCAAGGCTGTATGAATGTGCATGAGCCCACATGCATATTTTGTTCAAGGGTGGGGTGGGGAAGATACGATAAAACCAAAAACTACTGTAGGCAGCATGTTCACAGTAAAAGCATTCATGTCTCAGTTAAGAGAAGCAGTTTGATACCACTTTAGCTGTTATGACACTATCCTACAGAATCCTGGGATTTGTAGTTTAGTGTGGTATTCAGCCTGGTCTGTCAAGGAGTGCTGGTGCCTTACCAAACTATAAATCCCAGGATTCTGTTGTTATGCCCAAGATTGTAAGGGCAACCTGTTTATCCTGAGAGCGTGTAATGAAAACCTCTCCCTCCGTGGACCTATTCACAGCAAGGCTGAGAAAGACATTGAGACACCAAATTTGGTTTTAAACACCATGCATGTAACATTTATTAAATCACACAAGTAACACAAACATTGATTATCAAGAGCTCTTTCACTCACACATTCATACAATACTCACACACACTTTCCTTCCGCCGAACATTGATCAGTTGTTCTCGAAGGCTGGGGATAACACCATTGCCGCGGTTGGTGCCAACAAAATGGAGGTGAAAGTCCAGGGTCTTTATACTTTTTCTTCTCTCTGGCTTTTGGCTGCTGAAGTCTTGCAATATTGCAGCCCATTACTCAACTTCTTCTTTTGGGAGGACAGACAGGTTGTTCAGATCAGTCCGTGTTCAAAGCAACTCGTTCTGTTCAAAGTTCTCCATTGTCCTGTCAGTTCCTCAACATGGCGACTCAGGAGATAAGGTTCTTCCCGGTCATAGTTCGTCGCACCTGGACGGCACCCCGCTTCAGCTTCCAAGTTTTCAGACTTTCCTTGCCTAGGTTGCCAAATACCTTTGTCACATCAATGCTTTGCGCGGAACCATCTTGTTTGGTCCTTTAGCTATGTTTAAAGCACAATCCCTTGGTTCTTCGGTTCTTCAGCTCTGGGTTTAAGTCAGAACTCACGCATTCATCTTACACTGTAGGATAGCATCATGACAAACTGCAGTGTAGATACACCTTTTGTTGATTGAGGTATGACTGTAGTTTCTCCCTCCTCACTCTTCCTCTTTTTCAAACGCACTTAAAAATAAAAAAAATGGCCAACCTTTGCCAAAAAAGACTTGCTAAAACAATTTTATAGAAACAATGCTAGCAGTCATTACACTATTTGAGAAAAGGCATGTCATTTCTCCCTTATTATCCTCAAAAATAATGTGTTACAGGTGACATCATTGCTTGTAACATGTTATTTCTAATCTTTGATCTCAGATTTTAGGAATTTGCTTAAAGATGCATGTTTGATCAACCAAAGCCATTAAGTGACAAACAACTCTGCTTTTTTCGTAAGCTCTTAACCATAGATGGGCTCTTGGGGAACAAATTATGCCCATATTTCATTTGAGAATAATGAATATAATTTGCATCCTATTTGCATAAGCACAACAACTGGATGCATTGGTATCTCTTTTATTATACTAATTGCATGATTTAATTTCCTGTTTTGAACTTCATTGAAAAAGAGCAATTCTTAGGTTCTGCTTGAAATAACGGTCATTTAACTGAGGTCACAATTTATATACTCTTCAAGGTCACATATCTTTTTTGCAAATATATTGTACAATGTCAGCGATAGTGGCAAAAATATCAAACTACTTTTAGTTGATAACTCATCATGATAAGTCTGATGATTCTAGGAAGCCATATCAGTAAGCCATCTCCAATTCCAGCTTGGCCACTGTCACAGTCAAGGGTGTCATGCTTAGCAGACATTGTTTCTTCCTAACAGCTTTGAAACTTTATTCCATGCAAATGTGCATAAGCTCAGGTAGCATATTTGCACACAGAGTGAAAATATAAATTCTGGAGGACCATGACTGGTTTTGTTTTAAAAAAAAAAATACAAGCTCCATTTTCATAGGGCCCTAACAGACAGGCCAAAATAAAGCTGCTTCGGGTCACTTTGGAGGTATGCTGTTTAAATGACACACACACACATCTTAAGAGACCAGAAGCTGCGCCAAAGCTGCGCTCCAGTTCTTAGGACTGGAGTATGGCTTTGGCATGGCTTCCAGCCTCTTAGAATGCATTTATAATTTAAACAGCATACCTCCAAAGTGACCCAAAGCAGCTTTATTTAGGCCTGTCTGTTCAGATCCTTAGTTTTCCAGATCACAAGGCACTATTGTTTCCCAAATGTAAAATGCCAAACTACTTTTAGTTGCTAACTTATCATGATAACCATGATTATTCTAGGAAGCCATATCAGTGAGTCATCTCAAGTTCCAACCTAGCCACTGACAGAGCCAAGGATGGCATGCTTAGCAGAAATTGTTTCTTACTAACTGCTCTGGGACTTTATTCCAAGCAAATATGCATAGGCTCAGCTTACACATTTGCACACACATAGTCAGAATATGAACTCTGTAAGACCATGACTGATTTTTTTTTTAAAAAAAATACAGGCTCCATTTTCTTAGTTTTTCAGATCACAAGGTACTATTGTGTCCTAAATGTAAAATGCCAAACTACTTTTACTTGCTAACTCATCACGATAAATGTGATGCCTCTAGGAAGCCATATCAGTGAGTCATATCCAATTCCAACCTTGCCACTGTCAGAACCTAGTGTGGCAAGTACAAGGCAGTTGCATTTCTTCATATGTTCTCTACCACCATGAGGACAAGAACATTTAAATATGTGGATCTTGAAAATCCATTGATAGGCTGGATTCCTTTTAGAGTTTCATCTGGTTAACTAGCTGTATGTTCTTTTTGCCCTCAATGGACAGTAGCATGAGAGATTTGACACATCACTCTCAATGTGATGCCAATTTTACTTCCAATGCAAAACAGCAGGAAGCTCAGGGGAAAAAATTAGTAACATTGTCATGTACAAAATACACACTGTAGGAAATACTAGGAAAATGGCTCAGATGATGGCAGTCTCTCAGAAAATTTGACATCACAACAAGTAATTATCATATTCTTTGCCTATAAGACAGCACAGTGTGTAGTTTGCCAGGCTGGAAAAAAAATTCTACAACTCTCCTAGTTTCCATGTAAGAACCTGACACGTGTGTCACATCACAGTCCTTTACTCTTTGTGTCTAGAGCTGGCTCTGGATTGCACAAAGAAGATATTCTGCTTCACTTCCACCTCATAGTGTGAAGAAAACCCTTGTTAAAGTTTAGATTATAGGGTCTGTTGGCAGCTTTCCTATAATGTGTCTTTGATGGAAAGAGAAATTCCATAATAAGCCCATGATGAAAAGCCCATCAATTGAAATGGTATCACATTGCCATGGCAACAATGTAGTGCTAATGAAATTGTAACTGGCAGTCATTGTATAAGGAGCATCTCAAAACGGGCTGCATAGAAGGGTGATTTTTGATTGGTTGCCAGACCTTTCAAACCATGGCTGCAACTTCATGCATAAGTATCCTGCGACTTGCCACATCAGCAGCATCACTTAAAATAACCCATTTCTGTTTCCATCATAAATCTCACACTCTGAAGGAAAATTACTGAGCGCAGACAGACATCCTAATGTCTGGTGGGGTACTTTCATTATGACCGTGTTCATGCTCCATGCTGAGCATTTGATATGTCATGCATGGGGTTTCCCAGCTATTCAGCACCCGCTCCAGATGGCAATGCCCCGTGATCTTAAGATATGTGTAGGGTGTGGGGGGGGGGGGAGAGGGAGGCAGACAACATTACTTGTTGTGGGGGTTTTCCACTAAAGGAAATTTAACCAGAGATCTGTGCTGGAGATACAAACATATTGGGGGCTTGCTTGAATTCCAGTCAAACATTATAACAATTTGTATCCATAGTAATGTTCATGCTGGAGGAATTGGCGGAGGAAGTCATCCCAGTGACTTGTTTCCCCTGTCAGTCCCCTGTGGTTCCTAAGAAACTGCCCTAAGAGGTTGGGGGTACATCTAGGGAAGCCCAAGAAGTGTTGCAGGAGAGGACTGAAATCAGTGACAACTGCTTTCCTGACCCCTAATACAGAGAGTCTGTAGAATGCCTTCTGTGAATGGAAACAATTTCATCAATGTAGGGAATGGGCACTCTGGCGTCAATCTAGCAAGTGCAGTCAGTTTACTTAGGAGTGATTTTATCTCAATGCATGTGTTTAGGAATGTACCACATTGCAGAAATAAAGCAGTGGGGCACCACTTTCACTGTCATGACTCTATCCTACCAAACTCCAAATCCCAGGATTCCTTAGGATTGAATCAGGGCTGTTAGTGATGTCAAACTACATTATTTCTGCATTGTGGATACTTGGTAGGATGATAGCTTTTGTATTGTTACAATTGTTGGATGGCTCTTCTACTTGTTATTCCTAGTTAAATGGCCTATGTCCACTGGCAAATATTCCCTCAATGGGAAGGAACAGTGAAAAAGAACTGGAGAACCCTTCTGTAAGTTTGAATGGAAGAGCTATTTCATCTTGGGAGGAGATGCTCGCCCCAACTAACAGAAAGTAAGAACAGAAGAAGAATATCCATTCCAGAACAGAAAGTGCTCGAAGAATTCCAGAGGGAGAGTATAATGCCATAGAGGCTTAGTGTTAGGTGAGACTTTTAGTTTGGCTTGTTCGCTTGCTTTTAATAAGGACCTTTGCTCCACCAAAGAAAAAAAACACCACCCTATTTCTTCATAAATAGGTTGGAAAGAATTTGATTTTTTAAAGACAAAAAATTAATTTTGGATGAAACCAGTGTCTGTCCAGGTCACTTAGATCTTACAAGCATGACATTGAATCCCTGGTCTCTTTCACACTACACAATTATAGTGCTATGGTTCCACTGTAACTGCCATAGCAACATCCTTTGGCAACTGAGACTAGCAGTTTAGGGAAGGACATTTAGAATTATCAGCCACAGAGCAAAAATGCCTTCCCAAATTACAAACCCAAGGACTCCATAGGATGCATCAATGGCACTTGAAGTCGAATTGGAGTGCTATAGTTGTGTAGTATGATAGAGATCTTGTGTTTATGGTGGTGAATTAGGGTAGCCCTCGCTGATACATTTCTTACTTTTGTAGGTTACATGTCAGGCAGGTACAATGCTATGCTCTCCATACAAGGTCTATCTATATGAATGGAATTTAGCCAGTACTGATAATTGTGAATTTTGTTCTGGTCCTTTCTGATAAGAACCTCTCCCTGAATTGCAAATTTCCTCACAAATTCAATGGGAAGAATTTGAGATTACAATAATTCATATGTGAGAGAAAGTGGCAATGGCAAATCTTACTTAGTCCATGTGTGGGCTGAGCAGATGGGTCAATCCTGGTTTTTCCCCAAACTGGTTGGAAACCCCGCTGTCTGCATGAGAATGGAATTACCTCTCTCTTCCTGTCCAGCTACCATTCCACTGGAATATGACCAGCCACACAGTCACACAAGCAATACACCTATACAGTGCATCACTGCGCCCAGTGACACATTGACAAGGCACAATCATGGAGTTCCCCCACACATGCCCACTTCCCCCCTACACCCCATGCTCCCCTTATGGACTGTCTAGTTTGTGCATGTTTAAATTAAATCCAATGCATTATTGATTACCTACGGTGTTTGTTGGATTTTCGCATCATGGAGTGTGTGGTGGATAGTGCAGCTGGCCACATGTGCCTGCCTACTCAAACAAACAAACAAAAAGTATAGCAAACAATTGCATTCACAACCATGTCTCCCTGGTTCCAAGGTGCATGATCCAGACTGCTTATGTACTTTGCCTCGGCCTTCCCACATTCCCACCATGCTGTTTATATGCCGGTGCATTTTCCTTGCTTAAGTGGAGTATCAGAGCTTCTTTTGGGTCCAGATTTTAGCCCCAGAGTGTAGCTTCATGTTGGTTCCCACCCAGTTTGGCACTATATCTCATCTGAACTGTTAGGCTTCAAGTCAGTTTGAAGCCACTTTACTTTGCCAGTGCAGACTACCCCCTGGACTAAGTAAGGTTTTTTCTGGATGCTTCCTAGCTAATTTCTTTCAGCACTGAGTGTGCTGTTCTGTTCTGCATTGTTACCTGACCTTTGTGACTATATTTGTTTATTTATGTAAGCAGTTACACAAACTGATAAAAATATAATTTTCTGCTTTATATCACAGTTTTCAATTCAGTTAGGTTTCATTGTTAGATGCATTGGTTGTTAATAATATGTCACAAAACACTATAGAGGTAAAAGAGAATTAATTAATAAAAAGTTTAACATATACAGTAAGTCAAAAATGCAAATCACCAAAATTTGAAAATTATTATTTTCAATTAAGAATTAAGAATAAATTAAGAATTTCCTCAGTGCTTAACACTGTTTTGCATCAGATAAAATGTTCTTAACTTTCTTGAAGCTAGTACATAGCAAGCTACTCTCTTGACCTATTAGACAAATGCATCTACATCCACTTGTAACCATTTAATTTTTAAGTAATCAGACTGACCTTTGAAGACGTTCTGGAAAGTAATTTAAGGAAACCAACCCACAGGAAATGGTGTGGGAACAATGGGAAATATAGGGCATAGCATCTTCCTTCTGACTTGATCAACATACCAGTTTTCTCATTTACTGGATTGTAAAGAATTTGTTTTCTGGCTTAGATGCCCTAAAGAAACTAGATAGTGTTAAATCTTCAGTTACAATCTCTGCATTTTATTCCCTGCTGCAGGAGAAAAACTCAGTTTCTGTGCAGTTTTAAATTTTATTTGCCTATTCTGAAGTGTTTCAAGAAATTATTCTGCACATAAATAAATGAGGGGTTCTTTTTGTACAAATATAGTTTTTGACCAAAAAATACACATTTTTTCCTATCAAACCTCCCTTGTTTCTAGAAAGCCACATTTTGGTGCAGAATTGCTGGGTGGTTATGTAAAAGCCAGCAATTTATTTTAAAAATCCACATTAATTCTTAGATAGCGCATGTAGGAGGGGCATGAAAAAATGTTTTGTGTATTTGTTCAAAACACATTTTTCCTAACAAAAAGAGTGTTTCCATTTTTTTAAAAAAATGAATTTCAAAATCCAGTTTTGAACTTTTGTTGGTATGTTTATACAAAATGTAAGGTTCTAGAAACAGGGTTTGTTCCTTTTGTTTTGCATGACAATGTGTTATTTGTACAAAAACCCACATTTTTATATGCAAAACTGCACACTTTGTTCTTATAGACATATGATAGGTTTCTTTCTGGAAAATTACTTGGTTTTGCACAATAAAGTCAGTCTGTGATTGTTGTAGGTAAAGCTGAAAAATTAATATCACTTCATTTTTTAAATAAGAAATTACTAATATGCATTTATTTAAATATTTATATCTGGCTCTGTATCCAGGGATTTTGGTGTAGAGTATAACAACAACCAATTTGACAAATTTAAAATAGTGTAAACATTTCAAAGGAATCTTAAATGTCCTAAAGGGATCAGATCCTGGAAGCTAAGCAGAGTCAGCATTGGTTAATACTTGGATAGGAGTCTTCCAATGAATACTAGGTGCTACAGATATTCAGAGGACAGAACTGGCAAAACCACTTCTGAGTATTCCCAGTGGCATCTCTAAGGTTGGTGTCACCCATGCTCAGGGTGTCACCCCCCCCCCACATTGACCTCCTTCCATGCCATACCATACAAAATCCTTGGTAATGTTTTTTTATACTAATGTTACTTGTAAATTGTAAGTGCCACATATCAATGAATGTAATGGTAATAGTTGAGACATAAACAACTAACAGAATTAAAATTATACCTTTAAATTACAATATGATATGCACATCTTAAATGTATTTACATGTGCATAGTTAAAGGTGATTAAAGTTAAAAATTTGATAAGATAATATTTTTAAAAAATTAAATTGTTTTTAAAAAGTAAAATTTTAAATTATACAATTTATTTTTTTTAAAAACTTGAGGCCTTTCCTTTACTTTCCCACTGAGCTTTGCCCCACTCACAGCATCTCTTCAGTATTTTAAAGGGACACAGGCAAACACCACAGCCCATTTCTGCCAAAATGCAGATTTTTAAGGAACAGTGGTGTCCCCCCCCCCTTAGGTTTTACCCTGTTTGGTCCCTCCCCCCCCCCCCAGTGATGCCCCATGAGTATTCCTATTTATGAAACCCCTGTGAAATTCATGGGGTCACCATAAGTCGGCAGGAGAGGGATGTCATATTGAGGAGGGAGCAAGCTTGTTTTCTGCTGCTCCAGAGATAGGACCCGGAGCAATGGATGTAAGCTCCAGGAAAAGAGATTTCATCTCAACATTAGGAGGAACTTCCTGACAGTAAGGGCTGTTTGACAGTGGAACACACTCCCTCGGAGTGTAGTGGAGTCTCCCTCCTTGGATGTCTTCAAACGGAGGCTGGATGGCCATCTGTCGGGGATGCTTTGATTTGGATTTCCTGCATGGCAGGGGTTTGGACTGGATGGCCCTAGTGGTCTCTTCCAACTCTATGATTCTATGATTCTATGATTCTACATATCCACACAAATAATTAAAAGCAATGTCAGAAGGCTAGAAACAAATCAAAGACCTTTCATATCAAAAGATGGATTCAACCAGGTTGAAATAGTTTAAAATGATTTAAAACTATTTGCACATGAGTGTTTTCATGAAACCAATTAGGCCCCCAATGGTTTAGTGAATAACTGTACTTTCATTCACCATGCAAAGAATATAAGATTATTATTTTTAAAAGTTTTTTTTATTAATTTTAACATGAACATTTAACATGAACATAAATTTATTTTAAAATAAAATAAAAAAGACATAAAAATAAGTAACTAATACACAATAGGGCTCTGATCCCCACTCCCAATCCTGAGTGTATTAAAGGGGAGAGTATTGTACCATTATAGATCCAACTAAATAATCCTACTAAAATTACTAAAAACCATAACCACATAAGATTGCATTGTTGCTTTCTATGAAGGAGAAGAATCTAAGATTATTATTTTTAAAATAATAATAGTGCGAGAAACCAAAACTGACAGAATTATCCATTCTTTTAAAGTCTGAGACATGAATCCCTATATATTCAACTATATCAATCCTGAATTAGAGCAGCTTCTTCTTCTTCTGTTCCCTTCCCTAAGTGGTTCTTCATACTGTGCAGACGCAGATGCAACATAGTCCTCTCCATGCTTGGAATATCTATATTTATTGAAATCAGATGCTTATTGAAATCAGACAAAACAGACGGAGCCTTTTATTTCAGTTTGTTTTTTAAAAAAATTCCTATTAAAGCTGTAAACAATTTGAGGTATTAAAAAATAAACATAAAACATCCAACCTGAACCAGGGTGAAAGTGAAGCAGGCATATTTGCCCATCCACGGCTGCATCAACACAGTGTCTGAGTATGTTTGTCATACTGGGGCAAAGTCTGCTGGATATTTTGTGCTACATCCTGCCCCTTGTTTGCTGCTATGTAATTCAGCAGCCTTGATCTTAGCTCCTTTACTTGAAGATATTTTATGCAGTTAGTAGTATCTGAATAGACACAGGAATTGTATGACTGCAGTTGTGCAGAATCTCAGCCTTATCTCTATGGGAGGTCCTGACACAATAGGCAATGTTAATACAGTTCTGTAGTGAATGGAAAATCTGTTATACTCCTATGAATGGTAAATCTACTGCTAAGTCAAGCAGACAGATAGGTAGAATATTGTGTCTTGGAGTTCACTGAGTCTGTAGCATATAAGGTTACTTCTTGTCTTTTCCAGATGGTACATTTGTATGTGTCAAAACATTTAATGCAACAAGCTTCAATATACACAGTCAATACTTTCAGTTTTATATAGCAGCCTAGTCAATTTCCAGTGGTTTGGTCAAATGAAGAATAGGTCACTTATGGCTACAAATTGTGTCAGCTTCTGTATTCACAAAAACAGCAATAGTTTGGCACAATTCTATCATTGTTTATGTCAGAATTAATAGCACTTAAAAAAAATTCAAGCCCCAGTAAGGAGGTCATATGGAGACAAATCTCAAGCCTCAGTATGGAGAGATTTATCTGAACCAATGAAACCATTTTGATTTGTTTCTGGGTTTTAAATTAATATATTGATTCACCAATGACATGGTAATGGGTCAAAGATGATGATCTTTGATTTCTAAAATGCTAGAACTATGTCTTCTTGCCAGGAAAGGTGAAAGCTATGTGTGTTGGGGGGGGGGGGGTTCCAATTGACAGATGTGTATAGGGATGGTGAACCATTCTATGTTTTGCCTTGCTTTCCGAATCCTATCCAAGGTGCTGAGGAAATGACTTAAAACCACACAACACACGCGTGTGTGCACACACAGAGCTTGGAGATCTCTTTTAAAGCTTGGATTTAAGCCTGGAGTGGATACACTGCTCAGCTAACATGGGGGACCTTAGTGGAACAACTGAATATAAACAAAGGAAAATGAATGCAGATGCTGGGCGGAGGGATTTGCAGCAAGGGGAATGCTGTTAGTGCCACATCTAGCCCTGTCCCTCCTAAAGCTTTACCCATGCTGAAATGTGGGGGGTCGGGGGTGGGGTAAAAGAATGCACACCCCCAAATAAGAATTCTGCCTCCCCCATACAATTTTACTACAATCCTCAAATTTTTAGCATTCAAGTGAACAAAGAGCTGAAAATTGTCCACACTTAGAATTCTTCTGTTTGCTTTATTCACATTCCCATGTTCAGTGTGCTTGCCCCTTTTCTTTGGCTATCTAAATGGCCCTCCTTGGTGTCATGTTTGTATATAAAATGTGGCTGGCTTGACTGTGCGAGTATGAGTTAAGTAGTAGCTGTTGGGAGAACAGAAAGAATGCTAATGTGGATACTGACTGATGAAATGTTTGAGTAAACTTGCATGGGACAGGCATCAAATGGCACCTAGAACTGGAATTTGTTGTTGTGGTATGCCTTCAAGTCATTTGAATTTATGGCAAACCTATCACAGGGTTTTCTGGGGCTGAGAGGGTGTCACTTGCCCAAGGCCACTCAGTGGGTTTCTATGCCCCAACGTGGAAATGAACTCCAGTCTTGAAGCAATTGAGCCTCGGGTTTGAGAAGAGTGCAGGGGAAAATGTGTCTGAGTTCATCTGTGCTGTAGAAATAATGCACCCCTTTATCTGCCATGGCTCCATCCTACAGATTCCTGGGATTTGTAGTTTTCTGAGACACCAGCACTCATTGGCAAAGAAGGCTAATGACTGTAAAACTACAAATCCTGAATCTCATAGGATGGAGTTACAGCACTTAAAGTGGCATGAAACTGCATTATTTCTACAGTGTAAATGCACCTTGAAAGTGCTTCGGGTTTGATCTAGACTATGGTTGAATTGAGAAAGAGGAGTTTGAAATGAATGCTTGGTAATGGTCTGACTGAGCTTGAGAAGAGAGAATGCGGTGTTTCAGATGTTATATATAAATAATCTGCTGTTTTATGGTTTAACTTCTGTGCTGTTGTACACTTTTGGCATCCAGAATCACTACCATTCTGAGAGTAGGGAATCACACAAGGTGTCTGTGGTGGCAGCACTGAGGATGGAAGGGGGTGTCCTGTGATCTCGACCCATGGTGACACTATGGGTGAGGCATCTCTAAGATCTCCTATCCTCCACTGTTCTATTTAGTTTCTGCAAGCCCATATATGTATCCTCTTTAATAGAGTCCAGCCATCTAGCATGCGGTCTTAGTCTCTTTCTGTTTCACTCGATTTTTCCCAGCATTATTGTTTTTTCCAATGAGTCGTCCCTTCTCATGATGTGTCCAAAGTACGACAGCCTCAGTTTTGTCATCTCTGCTTCCAGGGAGATTTCTGGTTTTATCTGTTCTAGGTCCTTTTTGCTGTCCACAAGATCCTCAGCGCTCTTCTCCAGCACCACATCTGAAATGCATTGATTTTCTTCTTATCTTGTTTCTTAATTGCCCAGCTCTCACATCCATACATAGTAATAGGGAATACAATGGCTTGTATGATTCTAACTTTTGTGCTCAGTAGTATATCTTTGCATTTTATAGTCTTTTCTAGTTCTTTCATAGCTGCCCTCCCCATTCTTAATCATCTTCTGATTTCCTGGCTGCAGTCCCTGTTTCTATTAATGTTTGATCCCAGCTATGAGAATTCTTTTAATGTTTCTATTTTCTCATTGTCTAGGTTAAAAATCTATATCAATTGGCATTTTGTCTGGTATACACAATCTGATCAGTGTACACTACTTAAGAGCCATTATCAGAATCTGAAAGGCAGTTCACCTTCACCCTTTTGCAACCACGTGTCTCAGGTCATGTTTTGCCCCACTCAGAGGTGTTCTCTTCACTCGCGGGAGTTAGGAAGAAGTTAAAAGACAGATACACAAAGAGAATCTCTCTCTTTGATCTACTCTTCCCTTTGGCCTGGTTCCCTCTCTCTTTGACCTTCTCCCTCTCTCTGAGGTCTCCTTCCCTGCTCCAGTTCCAGCCATCTTCTTCACATAGGAGGGTGAGAAAATCCATGTGTATGTTTTAGCTTATAGACCCTTAAGCTTAGCTCTAGCCCCATTAGATTGGTAAGGAGAAGGGGTTTTAGCTTCCAAGATGTCTTTCCCCACTTTTGAGAAGCAGCTTGCTGTTTGTTTCTGCTGCTATCTTTTCCTGTCTTCTAAATAAAGAAATAATTGTTTTTGCTGCAAAATCAACTTTGGTACTTTGGCTACTTGTCTGTTTTTAAAACGTTGTGCCTGTAAGATCCCACAGAGATTGCATGCTTGGAAGACCTCCCCATCACCAGTAAAACCAGTGCTCTGCTCTTAACACAGTTGGTGTCACACAAAGTGGACAGAAGGAAGAACATGTGGCAATAGTGGGAATCAGAGAAAGTCACATTGAATGTTTACACTAAACACTGGAAGGCTTCACACTGGGTGATTGAAGTGTAGAAACCTCCACATTTGGACACAGTGGTGGGATTACCTGAGAGGAATTTTCATAGTTGGTGGCAAAGATGTGATTGCTTGGGTGGAATGATAGTTGAGTGTACACAAACTTTGTTTCATACACGGAATTATTTAAAATACAGTGCGCCTGCGTCATATGCGGGTGCGCTTTATGCGGCTTTCAGCTTATGCTGAAAGCTGCTCGCCATAAAAGGTAATGGTGCACGTGCTCATTGCGCCACGTGCACAAGCCCCATTGTTTTAAATGGGGCTTGAGCATCCATGGAATTTCCCTTACAGGGGGATCCGTTCTGGACTCCCCCCCTCGTAAGGGAAGGACACCTTGTATTATGTATAAAATTACCTTCAGGTTATGTATGATATATACAAAACATAAATTAATTTCATGTTTAGACTTGAGTACCATCTCCAATATACCTCATTATACATATGCAAATATTCTAAAATAAATAAGTAAACAGATAAATATTAAAATTATATATATATATATATATACTTCCAAAATCCAAAATACTTCTGATCCCAAACATTTTGGATAAGGCAAACTCAACCTGTAATTAATTATGTAATTTGCTACCTTACTATAGCACCTTATAAAAGCTGATGTGCTCATGTATATGTCCTGTTGGGAATGGGGTGTTTCTTTGTGTTGTGGTGTCAAGGCACATAGGGGGTCTGCATACCATTGGGGGAATGAGCCTACCCACTCTGGGTTGTGGGCCTGCCCACTGTAGGCAACTGGCTTTAGTCTGAAAAGGTTCCCCACCTATAGGTTAGATTGTTAACACATAATTATTAGCCCATCTTCCTTCCTGAACCCACCAAATTTATCTTAGCAGGGCAGAGATCATATTGTACCAATAAGTTCTTATGAATAATTAATTGTTAATAATGAAACATTAATATGTGTAATCCATTCCAAGCTGATTTTCTGTGCTGTAAGCTTCTGTCCCCAATGAGCCAGGCTGTTGTTCATTTTTGTACTCATTTCCCACCAAGCTCTTCCACCTCACTCCACATGCATTCAGACAGATCAACTTGCTAATTGTTTCTCCTGGGTTTTATCCAACACTTTATCTTATTTCCTTTTTCTCTCGAACATTCTCAAAGGTTCCATTTTACAGCTATGGAAGACCTTCTCAGTGAGCCATCGGGTGTGAGTCCCCCTAACATACTAATTGAAAAGGTTAAAATAGCATGAATATACTGCCTTGAACTTTGAAGACTGATGACATTCAGATGAAGTCTGGCCTTTGCATGGTTAATTTGGGCAATTGGGCTTGAACACTGAGGACATTTCCTGTAAAACGGAACAAACTTGGAGACAGAGTGGAATGAGAGTGAAGGGAGACAGCATGAGTGCCACGGCATTTTAGCTTTGCAGATGCAGGAAATCTTCATAGTTGATTTGATTATGGTCAGTTACCATGATCCATGCAGCTCCAAAAATAATATCTTTGCCCAATGATTTGTGTGTTAGTCACATTTCTATCCCACCCTTCCTCCTATGTGTTCAAGGTTATGTATATGGCTATCCTCCTTCTCCTCCTATTCTTTGTGACATAGGTTAGCCCTGTGAGATAGGTCAAGCTGAGAATGAGTGATTGACTCAAAGTTCCCAAATGAGTATCATGGATTACTGGGGACTTGAGACTGGATCTCCCAAGTTCTTAACTTCTATGTCACACTGACACCAAGTTAGCTCATAATTCAAGGGACATTTACCACACCATGCCTTATTTTTGAAAAATAGAATACTATGGGAATAGGTGATGGCTACTCACTTTGATGATTTAGCAAATTGATTAGAACTGTGTAACTGTTGGTTTGCTACATAAAAAACAACACAGATTCTTGTGTCACCTTAACAATTAGTAATTTTATTATGACACATGCTTTTAGCATGCACTTCATGGCATGGTATCTCAGCTGTTACTGTATATGGCTATCTCCCTTTTAACATCAAGAAATAGGATGAAATAGGGCCATGTCAGTTAGCTTAGGAGTCGCTAGAGGGATGTGACTCACCCTCACCTATCGTGGGAGGTAAGGAAAAGCCTATCAAGAAACAACACAGTATTCCAGATTAATATTTGTTCTTGTCAATCAAGTCCTGCAGGCTATCTAAAGCAGGAATCTGTCTATTTGCATCACAGTTCTAACTTTCTTTCACCCAATATCTCCCTGATGTGTTTGAATTACAGTTCCCATTACTCCTGCCCATGTGGAAATTGATTGTTTGGGATGGTGGATATATCTGTCCCACACATGTAGAGGACACCTGATTGCAGGAAGGCTGTGCAAATGCTTAAAAACTGATCTTCACAATGAAACAAAATCATTCAGTGTTGGTGGTGGGAAGGCCATGTTTTCAGTTCTCCGCACCACCTCCTTTTACAATAACATGGAAGAACTAAAACAGCTTTGAATGAACATATATACATAAAAAGAGAGAGGGATGCCCTCTACCTACATCCACACTAATTAGATGTCAAATAGCAAGATGATAAAAACAAATTAATAACAGTGTCCAACTTTTCTAAGCCTGAATGAACATGGTGTTTCTATGAAGAGGATTCCCATAATGATTGAGAGAGAAGGGTTGGGGGACTACATTTGGTTATGGTGGCTGAGGGATTTGGTGAGGGAGATGGAATCCAGAAAAGCAATCCTTTCAAACTCTTCACATTTGGGCAATGTCTGGACCTCTTGTAGGGAATGTGGAATCTCTCTGTGCTTCTTAGTGACCATCCTCCCTCTGGGTGCCACATATGCCAGTCATGCTTCTTAGTTTTTGACAGGCAGGAGATCAAGGAAGAGCAGTGTATGGAGAAAACAGAACTAAATCGAGCCCGACTGGACTCCTGTGAATAAGCCTGCATTGTTTGAGAGCTGTACAGTCACTGAGTAACCTTGAGCAACCCTGTATTGCTCCATTTCAACCTTTTCTTTGTAAATTGGAGGCAAGAATGGTGTACCAAACGCCATCATTGAGATGATGAAAAGCCAAAAAGTTTGAAAGACACTCCTCATATCAAAAGTGCCTCATAACAGATTAATAATACATGATGTTCCCTGTATTTTTCTGGTGATGGTAGCCACCCTGCTTCCATCAGACTTGCTATTATATTTTTAATTGATTTCTAGCAGTTCAGCCCAAATCTTTCACTCAAATGCATGCATTTTTGCATGGTGGCTTTCTACATCTCTTGGTAGATGTTAACAATACAATGGAATTTGGGTGATGATTGATGTGTATTGATAGCTCATAAGCTCCTTGATGTTCCACACCAGAGTGAATTGCTTAGCATTTTACATTGGGCCTCACAGTGATGGGAGGCATGTAATATACACTCTGGGATATGTAAGTACCCATCTCCTGGATAAATAATTTAAGAAATTGTTTGGGAAACCATGCCCATTATTAGGATTTGTGCTCAACAAGTGCCATTTTCTCTGAATTGTATTTGTATTTTGATAGGTATTGATTTTTATGAGTAGAAGCAATGAATAATACATTTCATCTTCCTTTGCTGCTCTTAACAATAAGCTGAGGGAAATAATGGAAGAAGAGTTTTCTTTTAATGGAAGCACTCCCTTTGAAGACCATGGCCTGTCTCTTCTGAAGGATGGGTTGGGGCAAATTTACAAGAAACCTTAGCAGTACAAAGCTACTAGTGAATGTCTGAAGTCTAAGAGGCTGAAATCTCTTTATGTTCCCAAAAGATTACTGCAAGTCCACACATGTCAGTGTTTACATGTGAAATTTTCAGTCATTGCAGCACCTGGGATCAGTCCAAGTTGCCAGAGACAAAAGAGAAAATGTTGACCTTTCCATTTCAGGTACAACAGCTGATTAGGATGACAGTGGAATCTTATCCAGAGTTGGGGAACATTTATTTTTGTGGACTACAGTTCACAGTACTCTGCATTCAAAGCAGCAACTGGATTATGGGAGTTGTAATCCAATAAAAGTCACTTTTCCAAACTCTGATTTTGAGAATCCCCATAGTGGAACTACTTCCCCAGCGTAGTAAACTAGATTAGGGCACAAAGGGGGGCCATATGGCCCATACATATATAATGTCTCACCACCACTTTCCTCAGCATCTGAGGCAGCTGCTTGCTATGCCCAATGGTAGGATGAGCCCTGCACCAGGATTTCTGGATAAGTTCTCAGATCACTGTGAGAAGGACTCTGTTGAACACCTCCTCTCTTGCAAAAGCTCCACCAAAAGAATGGGAGCTTCTGAGAACCACAGGCTTGCACAACTCATGTTTGCATCCATGTGCACGACCCCTTCCCATGAATTTTTAAAAGCTTGCTATCTTTTAACTTTCTCCATCTTAATATATCAGTATAATTTACTTATGTGTGTTTTAAAGCCTTGGCCTGACCTTTCAAATGTACAGTTCTTGGAAATAAATTGTTCCTTGGTTAAACAACTTAAAGTCTTTAATCTCAAAACTCTTAATATTAACTATTAAGGTTCCCAATATTTACAGAATACTGAGGAATCTGAAAATGTATTTTTTGATCTACAACTCCCAGAATCCTGTGGTGAGAATAGCTTTTCTAAGCTCTGGATCACTGCAGGAGTATATACTGAAAAGTGCATATTTTGGAATATATCTGGATTAAAAGGACACATCTTTTATTGGATAATCATCTCTGCAGTCTTTAAACAGAGGCTGGATGGCCATCTGTGGGAGATGCTTTGATTTAGATTTCCTGCATGGCAGGGGGGTTTGACTGGATGGCCCTTGTGGGCTCTTCCAACTCTATGATTCTATGAGGCCTTATAGTAGCCTTTCTTAAAGTGGTGCTCTTCAGATGCTTTGGATTGTAACTTCCATTATCTATAACTGTTGGTAGTGTTGGCTGGGATTGAAAAAATCCCAGCCAAGACTGCCAGCTGTCAAGGATGATGAAAATTAAAATATCTTAAAGGTACCACATCTCTCTCTCTCTCTCTCTCTCCACCTACTTATTCATGTTTAGTGAATGGACACATACCTTTTTAAAAAATATTAAATTCAAAACATTGGAATGGCACTACACTGAGGAAGAACATGGTGCAGTGTTTTCTTCCTTCCCCCCTTCAGCATTTGAGCACATAACTTTTATTTTATTTTTCTTTAGAAGATTGCAAACATACACACTTCCCAGTGACTGCATAGGATGGCTTCTGAATGTTTTCATCCCCTCACCCCTCATGAGAATACAGATATTCTTTCATACAGCAGAAACTGAGCAAACCAGTGAGCATAAACATGAATGCATTTTTGTGAAATTTTTGCGACTAGGAAATGAAAAGAAGCAAGAGCACCACTGAGCTGGAGAGCAATTTGGAATTCAGACAAATGTTTGCAAGCACTGTGTTGCAGCATCCAGCCAGCTGTAGCTATTTAGGGGTGCAAGAGATAGTGGTTTTTGAAGAAAGGTACATAAAGCTTTATTGATACCCACCCCCCATATGCCAGTCCCAATTAGAAGGGGAATTGGGAGCCACCACTGGGCTGGACTGTTTATCATGGCATCAAAGTAAACATGAAACACAGAAGGAAATAGTTTATCAGCTATGTACGTTGATTGCTTTTCAGACAGTAAATGATACAGTCATATTTGTGCATGCACACACATTTGAATATGCATATAACACACAGAGAGACACTGAAACAAATACACTTTCAGAAGCATAAATATTGGAAACATTTACTTTAAAAAAACATTCATGATATATAGGCTCTTCTACAGTGAGATATTTTATACTGATGATATATCTATAGTGCGCCTTGTAATCACCCACCAACAGAACAAATGAGTGAAGTGGTTCCATTTTGAAATGAAGCCATGTCTCAGGGAGCTGACTTAATTGCTGATTCTTTCCATCATCTCTTTCCCAGTTAATTTGAAGATTGTGTGCCAGATCTTTTCTGACTGGTTGTTTCATACAGGGGACAGGGGAAGAGAAATAAATGGAGAAATGGCTGCCAGTTTAAAAATACAATGAATATTTAGCCCCACAAATGTTGACCTTATGAAAAAATATGAAAAAAAACCATACTAATGTAATACCTTTATTGGGTCAAATGGCAAGGCAAGAAGAAGTGTGGGAAAGTGGGAATTTTCCAGATCAGCTCATCAGTCAAAATGTTATAATAGAAAATTTTGTGATGGAAAATAGAAATTGGACAGGAAAGAGAAGGGGAAAGGAAGAAGAGAGGGAAAGAGATATGAAATCAACTTATGGGACCAGCATGGTTTCAAGCGAGTTGAAATGGGGAGGAAAGGTTGATAAAAACTGAAGCACCAGATGCTTGTGGTCTATGTGGCAGTTAGCTCACACTTCATTTTGGTATGAGACATCGTCCCCATTCTCACCATGGCACTACCTTTCCACAGTAATGACACTGTGTGCTTCTATGAGGCAATTGGCTATGCTGCTGGTAGCAGTACTTCTAGTAGGGTCTCTCATGCTAGATGGGCTTTTGCTGAGGAGCCAGACTAAATGTGCCAAACAGCTACTGGGCAGCAGTAGTAATGGAGCTGGGTAGGGTGCCATTTCAGAGACAATCGTAGTGGCACCAAAGCCTATAATTGTTAGTTCTGTGCAGGAATCATAAGGAATCATGAAGCTGCACTACATATTTTATAGAAACATGGAACATAAGTGAAATAAATCTGGGGAAGCCTGATATAGTAAAACATGACATAGAATGTATAAACATTGCAAAGCTTGGGGTAAGTGAGCTAAAGCAGACAGGAATGGGGCATTCTGAGCCAGATAATTACACAGGTTTTTTTTACTTAGGAAATTGAAATCTAAGAAAAAATATGATGACATTAATATGGAGGACAGATGTAGCAAAGTTTGACTGAATCATATCAGTCCCTGTGTTAATATACAGCGCTATATAAATAAAACATAATAATAATAATAATAATAATAATAATATTCTGGGAAAACCTATCAATATTTATTTGTTTATTTATTTTGAGTATTTATACCCCGCTCTTCAGCCACAAAGGCTCTCAGAGCGGCTTACAATTTTTTAAAAGTAGATAGTCCCCTGCCATCAGGCTTACAATCTAAAAACATATGACACAAAAGGATAAGGGAATGGTGGTGGGGGAAGGGATCAAGTTCATTGGTTCATCTCTCCCTCTGGGACCATGGCCATGGCAGTTGGGCTGCATGGACGGCTGTTCATCTTACTTTGGAGTAGGCCCAATGGAGCTGGCCTGCCCCCCTCTCTCTGAAGCTGGATGGTGGTGGATGGGCTGGAGGGAGAGCTACCAACCTACTTTGGGCTAGGCCCGATGGAAACCCATCAATATAACAATAATCCAAATTTATGCTGCAATCAAAGAGGCAGAAGAAGAAACTGAATTGTGAATATAGGAAACAGTGCAGAATCAATGACTGTAGAAAAATTAGGCTTGGGATCAAGAAATAAAACGAGAGAGGGGCTGTCTGAATTCTATAAGGCCAATAATTTGTTCATTGCAAATACACTCTTCAAAAAACTAAAGAGGTGACATAGATATCACCTGATAGGCAATATAGAAGTCAAATAGACTACATAATTGGAAGCAGAATTGTTGTTACACACCTCAATCCAATACAGGGAGAGGCGGGATACAAATAAATATTATTATTATTATTATTATTATTATTATTATTATTATTATTATTATGAAGCTCAATTTCTCTGCAAAAGCAAGATCAGGAACAGATAGTGGCACAGATCATGAGTTGCTAATATTAAAAATTAGAGTAAAGCTAAAGAAGAACATGAAATAAACCACTGTGCCAAAATACAGCCTGAAGAATATCCCTGTATAATTTAAAGACAATGTAAAAATAGATTTGAACAATTCAGCCTAATTGACCAGGAGCCAGAACAACTCTGGACTGAAACCAAGGACACTGTCAGAGAGGAATGCAAAAAGAGTCACTATCTACAGCCAAAAAGAAAGAGAAGTCTCAGTGGATGTCAGATGAAACTCTTCAAGCAGTTAAGAACAGATGAGAAGCAAAGGCTAAAGGCGACAAACATAGGGTCTGAAACCTGAATATAAATTTTGAGTGACTTGTATGCAGGGACAAAGAGAACTACTGTAATAATCTATGGAGAGAAATAGAAGACAGCAAAAGGAAAAAAAGATCAAGGGAGATCTTCCACAATATTTGAGAAATAAATAAATAAATAAATAAAAATTAAACCAAGAGTGGTGATGCTATACAATCCTCATGGGAACACATCACATAACCAAAAACAAATAAAAAGACAAGGGGAACAATACACTGAAGATGTGAAGTCGAAGGGTTTCATGGCCAGCATCCATAGTTTTTTGTGAGTTTTTCAGGCTATGTGGCCAACTCTTCTAGAACATGACCACATAGCCCAAAAAAATCACACACAAAAAAATACACTGAAGATCTATATAGAAGAGATGAAAGGATGACAAATTAACTGATGAAAAATCATTTGAAGATAAAACCTACAGTTTTAGAAAATGAAGTGAAGCTGCACTCAGTCTACTTTGGAGAAATAAATCACCAGGAACAGGCAGCATACAATGGAGCTGCTTCAGGCTGCAGAGACAGAATTTATTCTAGTTCTAACTAAAATTTGACAACAAATGTGGAAAACAAAACAATGGCCCACCAACTGGAAATGTTCCATATACAGTCCAGTCCCCAAGAAAGGTGATATATAGAATTAATGTAACCACAGTGTTATCAAGTCTGGAATTTTATAAAAATACCCCCAAAATCCCTATCCCAAAATGCATCTGTGGAGGAAATCAGGTGGCCCCTTTTCCCTGGCATCACTTGATCATAGAGGCCTCCAAGCAAGTTCTGCATCTATAGGGTGAAGTATGTCTCCTGATGACCCTAATGAAAGGCATTATGGGAGCTGTCCCTTGGCTGCCATGACCTGAAAGCGGAGAGACCACGTAGGCAGCAGCCTTAGTTAGGAGTTGCAAATAGGAAGATTTCCTTCACACCTAGGAGACAGATTTACAGAGACAAGCCATTCCGGTAGCAATCGTTTTCCCATGACAAAGGATGCCTATGGATCAAGTGATGTGTAAATTTGGTTTCCCTTTTGATGTAGGACAAGAGCCTCCACTGGCTACGTGACTAGGAACCTATAAAAAGTCCAGTTTTTCCTTTGTTCGAAGTTCCATGTTGGTGGCAGGCAGGCACTCTGTCAGTCTGCTTCTCCTGGTTCCACACACCCCTTTCCCCATTTTCCTTCAGTGTTGCTGCAGCTACCTTGATTCCGAGGGAAACCATTGCAGGCATGTATTTCCATTAGCAGGCCTTGTGTTCTCTTTCCATTTTTCCTCCCTTTCTTCTATTAGACTTCAGTGACTGCATGAGTGAATGTATGTGTGTGAGTGTGTGTCTCCCTGTGCATCAATTAAACTAGCTTAAAATTCAAAGACTTTGCCTTTGCGTCAGTCCCTGGAAGTTCTGGTCCCTTCGTAAACAGGCTGGGATTCAATCCGAGAGGGGTACTTGTAAGGAGCCCCATATTGGTGTGTTGAGCTAATTAATATTCCCCAAAATTTGAGCAGATATCCTTACAACAGGACCATTGCACTAATCTTCCATGCAACCAAAGTGATGCTCCAAATTCAAAAACAAGAATTTTTTTACCATATATGGAGCAATAAATGGCAGCTATCCAAACTGGTTTCAGGAAAGGAAGGGGCACTAGTGTTCACATTGCAAATATATGTGGATAATGGAGGGAACCAAAGAATTTCTGAAGGAAATTTGCTTGTGCTTTAAGTCTTTGTGTCAAACATGAAAAACTATGCATCACTTTTAAAGAACTTAGTCTGCCACAACATTTGATTGTTCTGCTGTGTAATCTGCACTCAAGAGAAGAGGCACCTGTCAGGATAGGATACAAATAAATGGACTGGTTTCCAATTGGCAAAGTGGCCATGCACCCTATTGGTTTAACTTGTGTGTTGAACATATCATATGTAAAGCAGAATTAGATTTGGAGGAAGGAGGCATGAAAACTGGATGAATGAACATCATCAAATTAAGATATGCAGATGAAATGGAATAACATTGGACATAAAATGAGGAGATCTGACTCATGAGATAGTATAATAATACTTGGTAAGGTAAAAGGTAGTAGAAAAACAGATGGGCCACACTTCAGATGAATAGATTTAATTAAAAAGATCACAGCCCATAGTCTGCAAGACCAGAGCAGGGCAGGTGATGATAGGGGACTTTGTGGTCTTTCATTCATAAGGTCATCATAAATCTAAGTCAACTTGATGACAGTTAACAAGAATCCCACCCCCACCCATTTTGAATGATAGGCCACCTCAAATATTGTTGTGATTATAAAAGGTGGACAGGGGGAATAAGTGACAAGATGACAACTGATTGATTTGAAATTTTATCCAAGAGGAGAGTTCTATGGAAGGTATAGACTGCTAAAAAGACAAATGAATGGGTCATAGAGAAAGTCTGAATATTTATTTGAAGTCTAAATGACTAAACTGAGGCTTTTGTACTTTGGACATAAGACATAAATCACTGGAAAATCATTGTAAAAGAAAGTAAAAGGTACTAGGAAAAGAGGAAGACCACACAATAAATGGATTGATTTAACCAAGGAAGCCACAGCCTTGAGTCTGCAAGATCTGAGCCTGAAACACTTGGGCCAAAAGCGCTGGCTTCAGGCTGATCCGGGGACTGATGTACAGATGATGTACGCTCCCGGATCAGGCTGAAGCTACGCTATGGCCACCTAAGTGCTCTTTGCCGGCAGCCCATTTAGTACTGCTGTGGTGGCCAGCCTCAGAATTGTGACTTCTAGTTCCTATGCTGAATGGGGACCTATGCTGAATGGGGAACAACTGGGGCTGGAGCAGCCAGAGACTGCTCCAAGCTGCTAGTCTGCTTGACCCCTTAGTCGTAGGGCTGCCATAAGTCAAAGTTTTCTTAACACCAAATAATAACACAAAACTATTCTATTCATGTCAGGTTATGACATGGTTTAATGTTTCATCATCTCTGTCACTTCAGGTAAAACCTAAAATAGTCATAATGCCTGCTAGAGCCTCATTTGAACCTCTGCAGACTTCTCCTTCCCCACATTGGCTGAAGGTTGAGTCCATGTACCTCTGTAGTAGGTTGCATCCTGCATGTGGGAAGTGACATGTTCGGTTAGGAACCCTAATTTAATGACTTTCAGTCTTAATTGATTACATCTTAAACATGGTGAAATTCACAATTTTTGGTAAAATCTTTTTAAAAAGGGAAAATATCATTTGCCCTGGCCAAATTCAACAGGTTTTCCTAACCACAGAGATGACCTTGCTAAGATGGAAACAATTAAAATGAGGAACAATTAAGATTAGCCTCCAGAGCAGAGCCATGCTGATCAGGGGATTCTGGCCATTGTCATAAAAACTAATGACTTTGCCAGGTCCTGTTCCAGAGAGAGATGCCAGAACAGATAAATCAGAGCTATGCACCTCCATAAGGTAAATTCATATGTCCAAATATGAACATATCATTCATTATGCTGAAACCTCTAACCATGGGAAAGGGGAGGAGAGGTTGGCTTGAGTACTCAACGAACATTTTCTAAACAAAATAATAAAAAAGTGTCTGTTGTGTTTTATTTACACCATTTCCCCAAATAATCAGGCAAAATGGTTTTGCTCCCACAGCGCTGAAGAGGAGGACAACAGTGGAATGATAAGTGGCTATATTTTTGTTCCAGAATGCACCATGAATTCCAAATATTTTATATGTGCCTTGTTGACCAGTCTTGCCACTGCTGCCTTCTATTGTATAAATGTTTGATGTACTTTTGTTCAATAAGTGAATGTGCTTTTCCTCCTTGAAGCACTGAATCATTTTCCTTCTCTGTCCACGTCGTTTTGTTTTTGGTTGCATATTAGAATGGCAAAGTCTCATTTGTGCAGCTGAAAAAGTGTGTGTTGGTGTGTGTGAGGGAGTGAGTGAGTGTATAAACTGTAACAAATAAGGAAAGGATGTATTTCACAATGAAATATTTGCAATGAAAAATAGAGGTTTCTAGTGCATCTGAACCCTGCATATTTTCTGCAGAGCATGCCTTAGCTATTGACATACTGTTGGTTTTATACATCCCAAGATGCATGAATTATTACTGTCATTCACCATTTTATATTTCTAGTTCCATAGCCTATGGCAACGCTTTATTTTTAGCTGTTGCTGGAAACTATACAGGACCTCTGGCAATGCTAGCTATTGATCAAGCAGTGTTCAGTGTTTGCCTGCTCAGTAATGCAAAGATGTGCTAATTTCCAAAAACAATATCAAAGCCTCAAATGATTGCGGTTGCCATTTCTTGACTCTTTAGCAATGCTAGCAAGAGCTGGCAAAATAATAATAGTAATAATAATAATATTAATATTGTTGGTGGTGTCCAGGATACGCTTTTGCCACTGTATGTGAAATAAAACTGGTGCCTCAGTTCTGAGATTGACGTGGTATTATAGATGCAAAGTACATTATGCCAAAATGAAAACAGGCTACGCATTATTAACAAACATGTTGCCCAAAGGAAAGTTATTAATAAGTGATACACCAAGAGGAGGGACGAAAGACTGAATGCGTAATCCGATAAGCAGCACCGCAGGGCAATGTTCATTTATTTTTCGACAGTCACGTTGAAATGAATGGAGGAGGACTGGTGGATTGGTCCCAAAACAGTAACAGTGTTGATTAATTCTTGTGATAACCATGTACTTCTCTCTCACTCTCTCCTACACACACACACACACGACATTTGAGGGTTTTTTTAAAAAAGGAAAACCCAGAACCCTCCCCCCTTCTAATAACAGTAAAAAGCATAAGAAACGGATGTATCCTTTTATGAGTCTAGGAAATGAAAAAATGGTTTCATTCTTATTTGGATCCCTTTGCCAAGAGACAGTAAGAGCACAGGGACTGCGCTTTTAATGTATGAATCTGAAAGCATTAAAATGATACCACTAATTAGTGCTTAAGAGCCCTGGCCTGAATGCATTTTCAACCCACATAATGCTTAAAGGCTGCATCCAAAGACAGCTACAAAATCAATGAGGGGACTTCCATTGGGAGTTTGTATTTAAGCTTTTCCAAGCACTATGCTCTGGGGAAGGTTTGCAAGCACAGCCCTTGCTCTGTAGGAATTAATTTTTTTGCTTCAACCAATTGTCTTCCTCCTTTGATTTACACTCCCCATTTCTCCCGATGATATGTCCCCTGCACCTCTTCTTCCTCCTTGAACTAGGTTTTTACCTGTGTGTATTGCCTAAATACCCTAAAAGCACCAGATCCCATCTGATCATGGAAGCTAAGCAGGGTCAGGCCTAGCACTTGGATAAGAGATCAAGTGCTGAATTACCAAGTGCTGAAGGCTGTATTTCAGAGAAAGGAACTGGCAAAGCACCTCTGAGTATCCATTGCCTTAAAAAACTGAAGGCACAAACACACACACACACAGCAGCTAGTGTTATTTCCTAATGTAGGGTTATGCTTCTAACATGTCTTCATGTCTAGATCAAGCAATGGAGATCTACCAACCTATTTGAATATAAAGTATATTTAAATGCTCATCCAGTTCCCAGGGAGATTAACAGGTGGATCAAAGGTGGGTCGGAATGTACATTCCCACACTGATTATAAGCAGAAAAACATGAAGGGAGGGAATGAAGGCAGTACAGAGAGACCATGTGACTTACTGTACAGAGGACAGTCCTTTTTTTAGAGCATTTTTACTTTAAACAGTTGTCTAGCCCTAGCCCAGGTGAGTGATGAAGAACGACCAGGACAAAGATCACAGAGGAACACTGATATTCATCACCATCTAGCATTTAGACAGAAGAGACACATATGTCACCTATGGTTAATCTCTTCGCTCCAACTAGAGTAGTCCCATTGCATCCATTAAATCATTGACTCACTGGGTGCATTCTACCTGGAACTAACCAACAGGATTCCAGTCCTGTTCATGGTCTTGCACAGTATGGTGAGATGTAGTGCATTTCTTTTATAGCAATTGTTTCTAAATGTGTGTCTCTGAATCAAAGAAAGCGAATATGCAAATCTGGCTGTCTGCTGTTGTCCTCTTTTTTGTGATATGTGTGTGCCCATGCTAGCAGACGCCTGTCACATTTAGTAGTCCTGATGTAAATTGGAAAATGTACACTTGCAGTCTTTCCTTTCCTTGAGTTAATATCAGAGCTTAGAATGACAGGTGTTTTTGTAAAAAAAAAACAAAAAACCACACAATTAATCATTAGTGAGCTCCAAAATTAATTCATTTTATTAACCTAAGTATAAGTTAGTACTCAAGTGGTTAAGACACTGATTCTATTGCTTGCAAGACTGGCAGGCTGGCAGTTCGAGGCCTGGGTGCCGCATGATGGAGTGACCTCCCATCACTAGTCCCAGCTTCTGCCAACCTAGCAGTTGGAAAGCATGCAAATGCAAGTAGATAAATAGGTATCACTTTAGTGGGAAGGTAAACAGCATTCTGTGCAATCCTGCTGGCCTCATGATCACAGAGTAGTCTCTGACAGTGCTGGCTCTTTGGCTTAGTAACCAAAATGAGCACCACCCCCTGTGGTCGGACATGACTTGACAACAATGTCAATGGGGAATACCTTTACCTTTATAAGATACTAATGTGTTACATTCATTCTTTCTTTAAAAAAAATGCAATCTACAAACCAGAGCCCCTATTCCACATACATGCAACCCCCCTGCAGTCCTCAATCAGAGTTCAGGTTGCACTCAAAATTCTTGCCAATCTGCACACCACAACTGTTCTGTGCAAAACTTTCCAGGGGCCCTTTCCCACTAGACAGCTATAGCACTGTGTATTCACTTTGATCGCCAGGTTTCCATCCTGTGCGTTCTTGTGATTTGTAGTTTAGGAAGCACTGTTTAGGATTCTCACTCAAAGTTCTAGCATCTCACCAACCCCAGGATCCCATAGGATGCAATCACAATTGAATCATAGTGCTGTGATTGTGAAAAGGCTGCAGGGATGCAGTTTGAAACTCATTTTATTACCAGATATTGGCACTCCTTGTTTCCAGACCTGATTACTTATTTGAGATAATGGCAAAGGGTAATAAAATAAAATAATTTAGCATGCCAAAAAATCTACAGATATTGATCTCATTATGTTCAAAGCAAAATGTAGAATTATTTCCCTACCTTATTGAAAACCTCCAACCAAGTTGTTCTTAATTTATTATTTCTTAGCTTTCGGTCATATTTATAGCCATCTCACCTAACCACTGTTAACTTCGATTCCCCAGGAAAAAAGACAATGTAAGCTGGAAAGGGATGACAGAAACATCTTGGAGAGGTGACCATTTTTATGAGACACATATTCATATGTCTTCTCTTGAAATAACCTACAACTATTTCAGGTATTGTCAACTGCAATATGTTGCAGTTAACATTTACTTCTGTGAAATGCAGTTCTTTTCTTTTCTTTCTTTTTTTTAATGTGATGTACTGTTTCATTCTGGAACACTCATAAAGCATCATAACATATTTCATAGATTTATATGACCAGGCCCTCAGCTGGAGTAACTGGCATGGGACCACTGACTCCAGCAGAGCGATTGTGACTGATGGTACCAGCTGAGGACTTGGTGTGCTGAAATGTGAGTATTCATGTTTATGTGCTTATGGGTTGTTTACTTATTTATTGCTTTAAATAAGCTATTTGTGCTTGACTGTCAGAAGAAAAATATCCTGGCCCTGAGCAATAGTGTCAGTGTAGAAATGCCAAAAATGCAATTGTTGTCTATTTGTCATGCTAGGAATCAGGGCTGGTCCAAGATTTTTTTTGCTGCTTCAGGCAAAGGAAAATATTTGCTAAAGGCAATAGGACTGGCAGTTGATCTTAGAATGAATCTACACTGCAGCATTAATACAGTTTAATACCACTTTACCTGCCATGGCTCAATGGTTTGTAATGCTGGAATTTGTAGTTTTGTGAGATATTTGACCTTCTCTGTCAGAGAGCTTTGGTGCCACAAGGAATGCATAGGACAGAGCCATGGCAGTTAAAGCGGTGTCAAACTGCTTTAATTCTGCAATGTGGCAGCACCCACAGTTCAGAACTGGTAATGGGACAACATCCTTTACTACAATTAACAGCAGCAATCTAGATTTGAGGAGGATGGGTTATGAATTAAGTAGGGGTGAGACAGTTATTTTAGGCAGCAGATTTGGGATATCATGAAAGGGCAGCAAATTATTAGCTACTTTGTTTCTTCTTATATTTTCATAGCCATGGATAGGGAGAGGTGCATATAATATTTTCTATCCATATACCAAAATGACTGATTTTGGACACAATGCACCTTGACTTGTGTGAATGGGAGGGATTTTGTTACTTCAGGCTGGCATTGTGAAAGACAATGTGCCCACGCAGCACTGTCTACTCTGTGCCAGGCAGCGCTCTGTCTAATGATAGGACTGGTCATATCAAGAAATGTCAATTCATCTACACACTGGTGTGATACGCCAAACTAGCTGCACTATAACAGTGGGATGACCTGCTGGAAGAGACTCACCAACTGTCTGAATTTAAAAGAGCATTGAAGACTAGTTTTTTTTCCAGCAGGCTTATCCAGATTCCTTTGAAACTGTAAATTTGAAATGAAATTTTTTAGATGTGGATTGTTTTAATTTGGGCATATATTATTTGTCCTTTTAAACTGATGTGTATTTTAACCAATGTGTTTTAACTGATGTTGTTGTTTGGAAATTGTTTTTCCCCCCCACCTCGATCTATGAAGAGAGGCAGGTAATAAATAAATAAATAAATATGTTGTTGTTGTTGTTGTTGTTGTTGTTGTTGTTCTGTCCCAATTGTACTCATGCTTCAAATGGTGACTCCTAAAAACAAGTACATACAAGCAGAAGCTACTAGAGATGTAAATGCTACTGGACTATGCACCCCAAAGCTTCACGTTCGCCTTGTGCATGGCTCAGGGAGGAACCATGGAGGAGTTGCTATGGAAGAACTTTTGCCTCAAATTGTATCCACATTACACTGTTATAGTAGTTTGATGCCAACCTATAAAATCCTGGGTTTTGTAGTTTGCTGAGAGCATGTTAGAGCAGCATGGTGTAGTGGTTTGAGCCTTGGTCTATGACTCTGGAGACCAGGGTTCAAATCCCAGCTTGGCCATGTAAATCCACTGGGTGACCTTGGGCAAGTCACACTCTCTCAGCCTCAGAGGATGGCAATGGTAAACCCACTCTGAAGAAACTTGCCAAGAAAACCCCATGATAGGTTCGTCTTAGTTGGAAATGACTTCAAAGCCCACAACAATAAAACATGTTAAGAGAGAGAAGAGGGCTTGAACTTAGGGTGAATCTTTGATCTAACTCTCCTTCAGTGTATTTGTACACACTTCATAGTTATATCAGTCTGATACCACTTAAACTACCATGGCTTCATTCCATAGAATCCTGGGATTTATGGTTCTGTAAGTTAATTAGAATTCCCTGCTTGAAAGCAATTAGTGCTGTAGTTTAGAGAAGTGGTTTAAAGCTGTTTAGCAGAGAATTTTAAGTACCTTACCAACAGGTAAATCCTGGTACTCCTTATCATGAAGCTATAGAAATTAAAGTGGTATCAAACCCATACAATTGTATACTGGGGACATACTCTGCAGGAGGTCTAGAAATGTAGACTGAGATGTATGAAGCCTCTCTCATCTCTAGCAAGTCTTGCCTACTGCTGGTTACCCCACTACTGGAAATGTGCAATCAGACCAGGCCAGAGCAAGAATTAGGGGTTTTTGTGAAGGGTAGTTGATGGATTGGCTAAGATTTGTTTGAATGATGTGGCATTTTTCTTCCTGCACTATGCAGCAATACCATCAGGCTCAACACATGGAACATACTAGTGGAAGACACAGATCTTTTTTTTAAAATAAAGAATTTTATTGAAAATAAACATCTAAAATACAAGTAACAACATACAATCGACAAACATAAAACAGCAAAATACATACCTGCAACAACAACATTTAAACATAGGTAAATTACATAATATGCTTGAGAGTGACCAAAAATTTTCTAATCCCTTCCTTGATAATTCCTGCTATTAAAAGTAGTAGACAAGGCAAATTCTCCCTTATCCCCCATTATACATCCTTGCACATGAAGAAGTCATCTGGAACTTTCCCTTCAGTGGATAGGTCATTATTACTTTGTGTGACACTTCCAATTTTTATCCATTAAGACCATTACCTAAGGAGGGAAAGGGTTAGAATGAATCAATGTGTAACAGTGTAAATTTAGCTTACTCCTATTGGTATATCAATGTATACAATAAGTTTAAACAAATTGAAACGAACATAACACTGTAAAATTACTTCCTACTCCCTCCGGTGTTAGTTGTAACTATATTTTTGAAGTTCTCCTCTTTACACAATGCTTTGTTTCATTCTTTCATCTGATAACTATTTACCATTACTTACTAATTCTTGTTCATCTTTTCTACTTTTTATTTTTACTACACTTTAAATTCTTCTGAACCAGAAATATGGCTATTTCAATTAATGTTGGTTAATAATAGTTTTACATTCTAAATCTTCCCCTTCTTTCCCCTTCTAGTCTTTTTTTGGGATCTTAAAATTTATTTATTTATTTATTCTTACTATAGGATTAACTATTCTGATTCCCACCCATCTCCTGGGGGACTTTTCTAATCCCTAAAGCTAAGTACTGCTATCTTCCCCCATTTCTTTTCCTAAATGGGTAGCATGCATTTTCATTCTTTTTTAAAATATATATATATATAGACTTATCTCTAATCAAGGTAGTAATCTGTGCATTTCAGCCATTTCTGTTAGAAGACACAGATCCTTGACGTTCTTAATATTTCCAGACTGCAGTTTCTCCATTCAATCCATTATTTACACAAGCCCAGCTTTGCTTCCAATAGCTTGCTCTCCTGGCTGTGGCATGTGTACCAGAACAATCTGCTGATAGGTGGCAATGTCTTACTTTTCTATCATTCTCTTCTCTGTTTCCCCCTTTCTTCCTGTCTTCCCAGTAAACCTTCTCTTTCTACTTTTCAAATGGCTCTGTGGCCTTAATCCTCCAGTGGTTCCCAAACTTTGGACTCCAGCTCCCAGAATTCCTGCCTGTTGGTCAAGTTGGCTGGGGCGCCTGGAAGCTGAAGTCCAAAACACTTGGAGGACCCAAGTTTGGCAACCACTGTGAGTCTAGACCAGTGATGGGGAACTTCCCATCCACAACTTGGACTGAGACTCACCATCTAGCCAGCGTCCTTTTACCTACCCAGAAAGGGCATGGGGAATGATGGAAGGCAGCTTTGTTGGGACCATATCAGCATCTTCACTCTGTGTATATTATTCTAGCCAGAGTAGGCTTCAGCATTTGGCAAAATAAGACCACAGGTTTAGGGAACAGATGGTGGGGGACTACAGTGGCAACATCCCAGCTGTTCTCATGAACTTTCCAACTGTTCACCTCTGTTGGAGGGCAGAATGGTAGCCAGGGTGGTTTGTGCCAGAGAAAGCATCCAGGCCCCTGTAAACTGGCCAGAATGATCCACTCTAAGTCATTTTACATACATGTAAGAAGGAAGAAGCACAATTAAACAGAATTTCTTCTAATTACAATTATCTTTTGTATATCTATTTGTATCACATTTCCCCTTGTTGCTCCCTGGCAAAGGAACATACTTCTACCTGACTGCTGGTTCTTTTGTCTCTTTTTCACTATCAAAGTGTCCCTTTCCCCTTTCTCCTGAATGTGTGTTATTTTTCACCTCTAAGCCTATAAGCAGCAGGGATTGTGTTATTTTTAATTTTTTTTATCACAGCTGTGTAATTTCAGGATTATCATCATCCTATGGGCTGTTCCAGCTGTGGGCTTTAGTCAGAGTTTAGAAAAGTTATTTCTTGTCATAGTGTGCTGCTCTATTTTTATCTGTTGCTTTTAAATGGATATGTTTTAAATGGTTTTAACTCTTTAGACAGTGTAATGGTATTTAGACATTACTTTTTGTATGTTTCTATCTGCATGTGTTCTTACTTGTATTACACATGGTATAAATAAACCAATGAAATACAGTACAGTACTTTTCTGGAGTATGACACCTGGAATCTCCCAGTCATCATAGTTGCTGGGAGACTCTGGGAGCCATAGGGCCTGAGCAGACACCAAAATAAAGCTGCTTCGGGCCACTTTGGAGGTATGCTGTTTAAATGATATACACATCTTAAAAGGCCAGTAGCTGCACCATAGCTGCGCTCCAGTCCTTAGGACTGGAGCATGGCTTTGGCGCAGCTTCCAGCCTCTTAGGATGCATGCATCATTTAAACAGTATACTTCTAAAGTGGCCCGAAGCAGCTTTATTTTGGCCTTTCTGTTCAGACCCATAGGCGAGTTACAGACCGCCCAAAACGGGCAGTCTGCCACTGCTGCCAGTTTCTACGTCCGGGAACTGCAGCGGCCAAACCGTGCGGTTCCTGGGCACAGCCAGAAAGAAGCGCCGAAATGGTGCTTCTTTCTGGGCCCCAGAAGTGGCGCTACGCATCCGCGACTTGAAAATGGCGGCCCATGTGTGGACGGTATATTAAAGGTATCACTGTTTTGTGGATTTTGGATTATTCTATACTCTGTATTTATGGAACAGCTTTATTAATCAAACTAGCCCAACTTTGTCTCCTCTGACAACAGAAATTCTGGGTTTCAAAACCTCCATACATAAATCTACCAGTGCTTGCAATGGCAGTAAGCAAGCACTCAGAGCTGAGTGCTTGTTATTTCCATGCACAGACACACACCGGGCTCTTTTAGGATTTGTCCTGCATTTTACCCCTGTGGGCTTTGAACTAGGCAAACATCTGTAGACCCCAGTCCTGGTATTGCACTCTGTCCCATATATGAAATAGAGTAATGAGACCTATGCTAAGAGGTCAGCAAAAATGAAAATAAATGGAGAGTCTGTAGATTTAAGATGTACTTTGGATGTATGGGTATTCTTACAAGTGATTCTTGGCTGCCCAATACAAGAGCTCATTATCAAACATGATCAAAGCTGATAAGACAGCTAAGCATAAAACATAGGGATACCTGTGGCACTCAGCCAAATTTTCAAAAGCTCTCTCCAACAATCAGTTTCCACCTCTAACAAGACTGATCTAATCTCATTCAGCAGTAAGGTCTACCATCAATGGCTCATTCCAACTAGAGTAACATTTCTTCCAATTGGAAGGGATTTGGCAGGGACAATTTATCCTACTGTTGTCCCTCTTTTTCAGCTGCTTTTAAAATGTCCCAGTTTCTCTTTCCTCCATCCACTTTCCCCCTTTGGGGCTATACAAACTACCCCAAAGGAGTGGTCTCCAGCCATCCTATTACTGGCCGGATTGGTGCCATGGCAACCGCATGCCACGGCACCGATCCAGCCTCTAGAAAGTGCAAAAAGGAGCCAGAAAAAGCGGCTTCTTTTTGCAGCTTCTAAAGGGCATCATAGCCATGTTGGGGCGGCATGATGACACCCCTTCAACACTGCACCGTTTGGACACAGCACCGGAGTTACACCATGATGCTATGCACCATCTAGAAGGGCACGTGGCATTATGACTTGATGGGGCAGAGTCATGGCATCCAGCGTACGGACTCTGTGCTGTGGCTCTGCCCACTGGCCAGCACAAAGTGCTGGACTGTATTGGACCTTTGTCCTCAGTTTACTTCAGTTGCTGCAAACTGAGTTCAAAGCACAGAACTAGTTTGCCCTGAGCTTGGGGGTCGGGGGAGAGAATAACAAGTGGTGGTTGGAATTTTGCCCTTCCCAGTAGGCTCAAACAAAAGCAAACAGCTGCAGGCTCTCCTAGCTTCTTTGTATTCCTCATGAATAACTTCTGCCATCTTCACCACATTGTGATGTTGCTTGGCCATACATGTCTCAGTTTTCCTCTGTGAAACGTTAAGACGGTATGGCGTAAACCCATTACACTGATTTACAATTCAGTAGCTGAGTCAATAGGGCTACTCTAGTTTGGAGTAGTGATGTGTGCAAGCTGAAGAAAGAAGATGAGACAAAGGAAGGGGACAAAGAGAAAGAGTTGCTTTGGTCATGTCTAACACTGCCTTGAAAAATTACCCACAAAGGAATGTAACCCTTAATGGAAAAACAAAAGTTCCACAGGCTTGCAGTGCAAGGTTCTTGATTTGATCTGTTTGGTTTTTTTTTAAAAGAAAAACCTCTCTTCCAAATTGGTGTTAGTCTATCAATAAATCATGCAGAGCTGCCTTATTTCTTCAAGCCATAAGGGGACTCGGGTTGGTGATTCATGTACCTCTAATAGAGGAGCTCACTGACAGATTGAAGATGGGTGCCCAGAGAGGGAAGTATCTTGCTGCTACATCTGCTCTTGGTCATGTCCGGACTTCTATTGTCAGGGATGTCTAGTTGGTTTATAAGGTTTCCATAGCAACTTAATATTCAATATGATGTCTTCTTCCTGCGGGAGATGTAGCTGGATGCTTTTCCATGCAGTGTTATAAACATTACCCAAAAGCAAGAATGAGGGAATGAGAGCTTTTCTGTCAAGAAGAAGGACACCAGGTCTGGATCGATGAAGCACTGTGTGAAAAACTTCCTTTTATCTGTCCTGAAATCTTCCACAATTCACATTCATTGGAAATCCCCAGGTTCCAGTATTACTGGAGAGAGAAAAAAACCTCTCCTGATCCACTTTCTTCACACCATGAATAATTTTATATCCTCTATTATGAGGAGCATCATTCACCATTTTTCTAAGCTAAAAGGCCCCAAAGAGTGCAAGCCTTTCTCATAGGGGATTTACCCCAGCTGTTTTGGCTGCCTTATTCTGTCTCCCTCCCACCCCAGTCCTACAATATACTTTTTGATGAGCTTCAACCGTACACAGTTCACTTTTATACTTTTATAGTCAGGGCATGGATGATAGATTTGTATTAAGGCATCATGGTAACAGCAGTTTTACTTTCTGTCTTAATGATCCCATAGGTTTTGCCTCCCCCCCCTCCACATCAGCTGCATAAATGGGCCATTATCATCAAACTGTTCCCACCATGGCTCCAAGATCTATTTCCTGGTCAACAGTCATCCCATTAAACCCATCAGTGTATCAATGAAATTAGAATTTTTCACCTCAGTGTGTATCACTTTACATTTCCTTACAATGAATGACTGTTGTCATTTTATTACTTATCTACCCATCTCAGAAAGAACTTTGTGGACCTCCCTGTTTTCCCATTCAGAGTAATTTGATGTCATCAGCAAATCTGGCCACCTCGCTGCTCATCTCTAACAATGAAAGTCTGATCATTGTTTCGTAAAGTCAGCAATATCATTTGTTCTGCAAGAGATCTAAAAAGCTTCAGTATCTTCCTAATAATTAAGGTGTGTTCCTAACCAAATTGAATTTAATAAATATGTTGAAAAAAATTCCCGTTTTAATTAGGTTTGGAGTCATTCTTTAAAATAAAGAAACATCACACAACAACTATTAGAAAACAGTGTGAACTTGGTGGGACAATCTAAGTTGCAACTTAGGTTGTGACTGTGGATTGTGAGCTGGCAAGCTTGAAAGTAACTGGTAACTTATAATTAATTGATTTTTTTAATGGGGAAATATGCAACCTTATACATGTATTACAGTTATAAGAAAATGAAAGATAAATTCATTCATTTCATTTCATTTATTTATGGTTATAGACTACAATATAAACCAGGATATAAAAAACACACACACACACACACACACACATAATTACCGATAAATTTAAAATTAATTCCCAGAGATTAACCCTAAGAATAATTAAAATTAAAGAAATACAGTGGGCCTTTGGTATCCACTGTGGTTTGATCCCAGGACCCCCTGTTGATACCTAAATCTATGGATACTCAAGTCCCACTAAATACAATGGTGTAGTAAGATGATGTCCCTTACAAACAGTATGATGGCAAAATCAAGGTTTGCTTTTTGGAATTTATATATTTTAAAAATATTTTCAAGGTGGAGATGCTTGAATCCATGGATTAAAAAATTCATTGATATGGATGGCTGACTATAAAGGATTTAAGCACTCCAAGTCTAAAAATCCTAAAAAATCCAAGTATAAAAACATGAATTTCATCGTGTATTTGTCTAAAGATAATATTGGCAGAGTCATAGAACCTAGTGACCATTTCTGTAATTTGTGTATCCAAATCATTGAGCAGAAGTGATAGGCAAAATCTCACATATCTACCAGGAAAATTTTGTAGAACTGGAATGATTAAATGAAAACTGATGCCTTGATAAAATGATCAGTATAATAAGACATGGGCTAGACGCTAGAGTCTTGATGTCAACATTTGTATAAGAAGTACATTTATCATATGGAGTTTTTTTAAAAAAATGCCTTCCAATACAGCTGATGGAAGGACATTAAGACGTGTCACAGTGAAGGTGTGTATGAATTTATTAAGTGTTAAAACAGTGAGATATTTAAGACAAACAAAAGAGGTTGCCTTATTAGCCACTGGAATTTTTCTAACCTGGCATCAGAGATTTAGTAGTTCTAGATCCCATATATGCTACTGAGGAACTGATTTGGCCGTCTCAATTCCCATTTGTATTAAATCAGCCTGTGAGTTTGCACATAAGGATAATTTTTTGTTTAGCATTTGTTTCCAAGAGGAGTAATAAGGTCAGTAGGGCCAGTCCACATGGTAGAAATAGAAAAGTTTCAGGCAATAGTTACTCATTACAATCCAGGCCTGACTCTCAATAGAGATCAGGCCTACCTCTAGTTGAAAAGCTGTATTAGGAACACAGCATGGAACAGCAATAATAATAATAACAACAACAACAACAACAACAACAACAATGACCTCAGGTATATTAAAACTATTAAAAGTACATATTTGAGGACCATATAATATAATGGAGACAACATTGGCTACACAGACACGTACTGCAGTGAGGATAAAAGGATAATTTTAGTTCTCTTTTGGTGTACCTGCAACTTTATTATTTCTTTTATAGTTCTGGGTGTGTGGCCTCAATAAATAATGGAGGAGGACTATCACATGGTTCAAATTGTGGCCTGAGCTGCTAAAAGACAAATTCTCATTTTTTAAAAAGAGCGTCTATTGGCACCTTAAAGACTAACATGTTTTAGATGGCAGAAGTTTCCTCAGTATCCTCCAGTCCACAAACGTTTGTACTAAATATAGTGTTCTGTGTACACTTGATTTTCCTTGCTTCTGCTGTGATTGTATGAAAAATCTACTCTCCATCTAGATTTTTAAAAAATCTTTTTAAATAAAACTTTATCTATTTTAATTGCATTTTAAAAACAAGAAAGTAAATATTTACTTTTTAAAAAAATAATGATGACCGCAATGCTTATAGAACTATTTTTCATTCTTTGGAACTTTTAACTGTAGCTCACTACTTTGCAAAAGTAACTTTCCAAGCTCTGGCAAACTGTCTGGCCTTTGGGGCTCAGGCTCCCTCGAGAAAGTGCAGGTCTTTAGACTTGACATCTTCCATCAGTGTAGAGCAGCCATGGATGAGATTATTGGTGCCTTGGTCCATGCTTTCCACTTCATAGTCAGAAAGCTATCAGTCTGTCCTCAAGAGCTTTGAAGTGCTCCACTGCTCCTTGTTAAGGGGATCTCTCCCCATCTACCGTTTCTGTGCCCAGTTGCTCTGAAATGTCACACTCTGGAATAAGATTAAGGTAAACGAATTCTCTCCTTGGGCAGTGTTGCTTGACATGATACCCTAATGATGCCTGAGTCCTAAATATCTATTTATTTCCTTGCCATCTCCCTTGGAAGCACTGGGTCATCAGTTTATACTCCCTGTCAGAGATTTTCTTTCGGAACCTCAGTCGACTGAATGCCAGTTCCAGTGAAATGTTTTCTCCCCATGCCCCACACTCTCCCTGGAAATGCTATATATTACAAATGAAAGGCCTTGTATGTTCCCTGCTGTGTTACATGGGTGGATGAGTATTTAAACTTTTCAACAAATATGAGCTATGTAGGAGGATACTGGTGAGGCTTCCATATCAACTGGATCTCACAATGTCATGGAGACTTTCCATTTTCAAAGGTGGAGATAAAGGCAGATTACATCATCACCCTGGCTGTTGTGATATAACATTTGGTCAGAACAGAAACTGTGTTGTTGTTGTGTGCATTCAAGCCATTTCCGACTTAATGCCAGCCATAAGCTGAACCTGTCTTCGGGTTTTCTTAGAATGATTTTGTTCAGAGGAGGTTTTCCATTGCTTTCCTCTGAGAGCAGGTGACATGCCCAAAGTCACCCAAGGTTTCATGGTTGAGCTAGGAATCAAACCCTGGTCTCCAGAGTCATAATCCAACACTCAAACCATTATGCCATGCTGAGTCTCCAGAACAGAAGCACCAGGGCAATTATGTCAATAATAATAATAATAATAATAATAATAATAATAATAATAATAATAATAATAATAATAATAATTTATAGACTGGAGGATCAGATGGGTTACAATCAAGAATAAAACATAGTAAAATAATAAAACAATTTCTAACCCACAATTAAAATACAACAGCTGGCCCAACCATTATGACTGGCCCAGCCATTAGACAGAGTAAAGTTGTCAATTCAGTTGCTGGGAGGCAGCAGGAAGGTGTTAGAGGAGGGAGCTGTGGGCAATGCAAACTGCCCTGTATCCCCTAGTCTGCCACCTTCAAATATAATGGATACTGTTGCATTTTCAATGCAGAAGAAATAAGAATCTACCAGTACAGATGGCTTATGTATATGGAATAAGAGGAGTGCTATTGGTTCTAAATGTCCAAATGGATAGAGCTGGGGAGGAAAAATGGCAGTATTCCACATCTGCTACTTTTCCTAGGCTTGAAGCTGCAAGATGCTACTTGAAAAGTAGTCTTTTTGTACAACTTCTTAGGTAATCACCTCTGTACATTACTTCCTCTGTTAGTGCATGAAGGAGCAATAAGCATACTTTGCACACTTTGGGAAAGTCACTTCTTAGACAACTCCAGAATCCTCTAGCCATCATAACCAGTTGGGATTCTGTGAACTGTAGTGCAAAAGATATTTTTGCCAAACTCTGATACTCCAAAACTTACATACACATACATTTAATCTTTCTTTTATAAAAAGAAAAAGAAAAAGGAAAGGCCTTTCCAATACTCATGCCTATGGAGATGAACTTGGAAGGCAATGTGAAAAGAGTCAGAGGACTAAAACCCTAGCATTCTGCATAGCTTCTTATAGTTGTGCTGCATGTTTGCAAGTCATGAAGAGACAGTTGAAAGAGGATGAACGGTCCAACCAGTGCAGACCATGATACATATCTGCATGGCATCATAACATAAATGTCTGATATCCTATATCTTCATCCATCTTGGGTATTGCTTAGTAGTAGTTACTGAACCTTGCAGATTGTACCATTTCTAGGGTTACAAGGGTTGCTCCTCAAGCATTTCCATGACTAACAGAACACAAACATAGGATGAAAAATATGATGGTATGCATATTTAAGCATTCCATTTGGTGAATTTGATCAGTTTTGATCTGGTATATATATATATTCCTTTTTGAACTTTTAAAAAATATTGTTAGTAGAAATGTCGGTGAACAACTTCACCTAGCAGAAATGAAGGTGAACAACATTTTTCCACTCTTAAATCTGGTTGGCCCAGTACTCTGCAGGCTTTTATTTTTAAATTCATATCAAAATGTGTGTGCATTTTTGTGTCCATTCCTCCAAGAACATGTATTTTTGTTCACAGTTATGCCTACATTTTCCCAGATAATTTTCCTAATAAAATACATTTAAACATTTTTTTTGGTCTTGAGACATTTTTATGTGCACATTCATCATTAGATGAATTAGATATGCAGAAGTATTAATTCTGTATGTGTTACTGAGCTGAAAACTGACTAAAATACAAAGTGAGTGAATTTTCCCACATCACTAAGGCTGCTATCCTTACAAATTGGAACAAATATGTAAACAAAATAAAAGGCACTTCAATTTTGGAGAGGAACCTTGCTTAGAATTTAGACTTTCAAGATTTGCTTGTGATTTTTTTTTATATCAATGGCGATAAACTGATTTTCTCCAGCAAAAAGATTAGGAGAATCAGCAGACAACATGTATTAGCAATGCCTAATTTTACTGCCTCATTTGAAATATGTCAATACTGTAGGGGGTACAGTGAGCAAATGTGTTTGAAATTATATATATAGATGTCATTAAAGATTAAAATGTTTCATCTTTCTATAAATAGACCTATAAAACATTAATAGTTACATTTCTACATTAGTAATTTTAAGAGCTGGTAATTATTATAGCAAAAAGCAGCCCAAACTACTAAAAGCCTATAGTCAGATACAATTAAAAACAGGAACAGTTTCCATATAACCTCTTCTACATAAATTAAAATTACACCCTTATGAAATATCACATGAAACAGTGTGTTAGCTTGATGTACATTTTTAGAACTCACAAGTTTTTGGTGTTTTTTTTTAAATGCCAGCAGGGTTATTAATATTTTCACATTCATAGTATTGAAGCAAAAAGAAAGGGGAAAATGTTTTAATTTGCATAGACCTTTATGTGGTACAACCATTTAGAGACTGAAATGCAGTCATCTACTGCTAAAAGTCACAGAAACCAAACAGAAACGCTTTTCAGTAATTACATTTAGTATTTATTATATGGTATTCCAGTACTTATTACATAGCTCACTTATTCTAACAATTGCTCAAGACAGTGTGTGTGTTTAACTTCAAAACAACCCTGCAGGGTAGGGAGGCAATGATTCAGGGATGCTTGGATCTAGTTTGAAATCTCCCATCCCAGGTCAACATGTATTGCTATCTGCCATTTGGGCATTTTGCAATGAAGTGCGTGATCGTACAATACAGTGTTTGCAATTTATTACAGTTATTGCAACAGGATAAGAGCAATGGCTTATCTCTCCCGCATCCCCTCCATTCTTTGCATATGCTGATTCCAACTCCTTTGCTTTTTGTCTTGTCCATTGCCTTCACTTCCTCTCTGCACCCAGCTCCATAATTTTTCATCATAGTTTCCCTGGCTTCCTATTCTTCCTGTCTTAAATCAATTTGTGTTAAAAACAATCACCATTGCCCATGATGCTCACTCCATTTTATTTCTGTCTCTCTCCGGCTCATTTGGAAGCAGACTTGGTGGTGCCATCCTAACAAATGAAGGCTATTTTGGGACTGGTCCAAATCCTTTAAAAACCGATGGCTTGATCCTACAGCCTGATCATCCAGCCCCTCCTTCTAAAGATGACTCACAGTAGAGAATGACTTAGCATGGCAATGCTCTCTGTACAAGCTACAACCTTTGCTAGCAGAGTGCTAAGCACAGTTAAGCCCAGCAGTCTGCACCTAAGGGGCTGCTGCAATTCAGATGATAACCACTGATATTTGAGCATCATCATAGGCATGGCTATAGGAGTGCTGCTAGGGCTACTCTCCACCAGAGGGTAACTTGAGGGGCTCCCATTAGAGTCAGCAGTTACGGTTGCCTGACTGAACTTTTGCTTGTGCAATGGGACTTCCGATTTCACTCCTCCCTATGTCTTTCACTGCTCCTTTTGATCAGCTCCAGAGGAGCCCCCAGCCCATAGATGTGGGAGGTGGGAATGATAGAAGAAGGGGTAGATAGAGTTGCCAGATGTCAGGAACTGATCCCAAGTCTCCAGTTTTCATGAGTTATCTCCAAGATGGGAATGAAGGTGCAAATTCTTCAGTTTTGTTGGTCCAGGCAAGAGGAAAGTATTGTGCAGATCTCCAGCTTAGGTAGTACACCAGCAGTTTGCTACCATTTGCAAGGTTTAATTGATTTGTTGCTGCAGCTTGCAAAGACTCTCCAGAGTGTCTCTGTATGTACAATCAGTTTTTTTCATTCCGTTCCAATTATTGTGATACCAGGGCTCATTCTCCATTGGGTTCTGCATCTAACTTCTAAATATAAGCAAACAGGCTAGACTAAATATTCCTTATCCCATCTCTCAAAGTAGGTGTGATAGAATAATCTCATTTCACCTTGATCTGGGAACAGTCCCCTTAGATTAGATTTCCATCTTAATTTCTAAATATGAAAATATGCTCCCCACCTTTCTCTTTGTGTGTGTTTGACTATCAAGTTGTGAATAACTATGGATGAGACATAGTGCTGAATGACGTCACCTGGTGCTCTCCCTAACCCTCAGGTTTTGGCCCAGAAACCTCAAAGCCTGAGGCAATATTGAATTGGCAAGCACAGGCTGCTAACACCCTAATTTGCTATCCATGTTTTCATCCTATTTTTGACACCCAACAAAAATGGGATTCCCTTTCCCACTGCAGCTTTCAGATCCCAAGCCTGAAGACTTGGGAAGATTTCCGGAAGACAATGGATTCCTCTGGAATGGTGGTCCTGAGGTTCAGGAGGAGAAGAGGAATGGGACATCTTAGTGCATGAGTGGGAGACCAGTTGTGCAACATGAGGTATTTTAGGCCAAGCAGAGGCTTTTTAAAAACCAAGAAGTAAAACTGAAGTCTTGGGGCTTGTTTGTCATCTTAGAAAGATTTCGGCTTTTAAAATTGCTCCCATGTCTCTTAGAACATGTGGGTTACATTATTCATTTTTTTTAAACAACAAAAAAGTAAATTTTAAAATGTAGTGGTGTGCATGTTCTCCCAGATTGCAAGGGAAGGGGGCAATGCTGAAAGAAGGCCAGAAGTAAACTAAAGGAGTTGATGGCTATCAGAAAGCAAGTCTGCTTTGTAGAATTACAGGACTCCTGAGGAGGCTTGCCTGGTCTCACACTTGTCCTTGTGTTGTTGTTTCTGCTCCTGCTGTTGCTGCTGTTACTACTGCTACTATTGCTACTCTGTTTTGGTTGGTAAAACATATTTCTCCCAGACATAATGTTTACTGTTATTGAAAAAGGCTTTAAAAACTATTACTGTATTTATGTTTTATTTGTTGCCTTGAACCTTCTTTTATGTATGGGCTGTCTGGACAACTTTTCATTATCTGTGTCCTAGAAACAGAAGAAACAAATTTGCAAGATCATTCTGTCTGGCAACTCTATTATCTGTGAGGCAGATGTCACCATCTAAAGGACAGAAAGGACCTTACCTAACATTGATCTGCCATACCAGCTGTGTAGCTTCTCTTACAACCTGGAAGTGCAAAGTCAAAGAAGGATCCGTTCCACAAAATACCAGAACAAACTTACTTTACATTACACCATTGCACCAGGGGCATCACAAGGAAGGTGTGGGGGATATGGGTCAAAGCAGGTAAGGGTGGTGACACTACTGCTCACCAAACATCTGCCTTTGGGCAGAAACAGGCTGTGGTGTTTTTCTGTGTCCCTTTAAAATGATCAAGAGATAGTGTGACTAGGGGAAGGCTTACGGGGAGGAGAAAGGAGAGGCCCCATGTTTTTAAAAAATAAATTTTAAAAAATAAAAAAATAAATGTTTTTAAATTATTCTTTTAAAATTTCTTTAAAACCATCATATCTTATCAAATTTTCACTTTAACCACATGAAACTATATGCATGTAAATATATTCAGGGTAGGCATATTGTATTGTAATTTGAAGGTATACTATTAATTTTGCTAATTGTTTATGTCACAACTATCACCATTACATTCAGAGATATAGAGGAATTATGATTTGTGAATAACCTTAGTATAGCAAACATTACTGAGGGTTTTGTATGCTGTGGTATGGCAGTAGATCAATTCACATAAAGTGAATACAGTGGGCCCTTGCTTTACGTGGGGGATCCATGCCGGACCCCCCATGTAAAGCAAATAACGTGTAAGCTTGAGCCCCATTATAACCAAAAGGGTTCATGCTCATTGTGCAGCCACACGTGCGCCCCACAGCCACGTGCGTGATTCACAAGCCCCATTGGATATAATGGGGCTCATGCTCACCATGTGGCAATGTGTGCACACGGGATGTGCGCACATTTCACAGGCGGCTTCAGCATATGCTGAAACCTGCCTATAAGGACCCTGTGTATATTGTGGGCTCACTGTACATGAGTTACCGCACTGGATGATGCCAACCCTAGTGATGCCACTGCATTGGACTGGGTTAAGAGTTTACCGTTAACACTAGGGAAGGAAAAAATTATAGCTCTTCTAAAATCCAGGCCTGCATGTTCAATTCTGAACATATGACAAACTTTGGATCTGTTACACAATAGGCAGTCTAAGAAGCCTATAAATTTGTAAATTACATTTCTAGCCCTCATGAGCACAGAGAAAAGTTCAGAACAGATGAAGAGTGCCCACTGACAATTTACGAGCCAGAGTTTGGCAGAGGTCTTCACTACAGAGTCGGGGAAATAAAGCCTTTCTCTGCACTAATAATGAAGAAATGTTAGTATACTGCTGAGCTTTCTGGACCTAAATAGTAACTAATACAGCCTGAGTGAAGACAGTTCATGGTTGTGTAGAAGAGGGAATTTCAGCAGGTATTGTTATGCAATTAGGTAACAAGCAAAACTTGCTAAAATTCCCTCTTCTACATGAGCATTAAAAGAACAAGAGCCATCTCCGGTTTTCACTTTGGCAACCCTAGGAAAGATATAAAACATAATCAGCCATGGAAGTAAACTAATGTGCTTGGTTTGCTGGATTTATTCACACAATGGAGTTTCATCGGTTCCAGTGTTGATTCAGATGGGTAGTGTTGTAATTGTAGCAACCTACAAAGTGTCAGTGCAATAGCTCTTGGTCAGTTAATGTCTGAAATGCAGCTCTGTTCTTGATTTCCTAACTCCTTTTGTTCTTGGCAGAGGAGAAAAACTGTGTACCTCTTGTTTCCTCTCTCCCTCAAACTCATCTGACAGCTCAGGCTCTCAGATTCTTCCCTGCAGCTCCTCTGCCCCAGCCTGAGGCAATTGGACTCTCAAGCTTTTCATGGGCTCCTCACAATAATAAGCTTTCATAAGGTCCAGTTTGTGGTTTGAGAATGTGTTTGCTTGCAAAGCCCCAGGCACAAACTCTGTAACTTCAGTCCTGATCAAAACGACACCACCACCTCTTGGATGAACATTCGGAATTGATTTGAGCATTGCTTTGATGGCACTAGAAATGGTGGCATGCTAATTTGGATCAATGTGTGTTTATCAGAGATATCTCCCATGGTGGCACATGGTGTTGATGCTTTGGAACATCAGGGAGTCATTTTCTTGGCTGCAAGAAAATGGTGGCTAAAGTGTCATGCAAGGCATGCATGTGTTCTATTTCTTTGTTCATTCCCAGATCAGACATTCAGGTTTAGAAATTCTCAGTCAATAAGTCAATCAGATATTATCTCAAACCTTTTCCATATTGATCTTGCCTTTCTTCCATTCCCATCCTGTGTTTTTGTAGTATGTGTTATAGGGAGAGAGAGGGGTATTGGTGTTCTTCATAAGGGCTTTCCTCTTTCTTTTTCAAAAGGAAATTTCATTAGTTCATTCTACACTAAGAACTGTATCGCACACATTTCCCCCCTCATTATGGACACGGGAAGGAGACTCTCAGGGCAACACAAAGCTGAGAAAAATCGCATTTTACTGCACACCAAAGTGTCTTCAAAATGGCCCCATTCCATTGCCTGGCACCAAGCCGTTCCCATTCAGTGCCAAGACGTGTCATTTTGCTAGGATGGAAGACTTCTGTTCAAGCCAAAGGACACGCCTCAACACTGAATGGGGTCAGCTTGGCACCTGGCGATGGAATGGGGCCATTTTGAAGGCACTTTGGTGTGCGGTAAAATGTATTTTTTCTCAGCCTCGCGCGGTCCCAAGTGTCCCTTTCCTGTGCCCACAATGGGGAAAAATGTGTGCAATAAGGTCCTAAGTGTACCTTGCTTATACCTCAGCCAAATAGTGACAAATGGATTTGTAATTTTTCAGTTTCTTCATATATATTTGGGGGGGGGGGGGGGAGGCAACAAACAAACCAAGCCAAACTCAGAGGGGAAAACAGAACAGAAAGAAAATATCTCAAAATGATCTATGAACAGAATCCAGAAAGCAACCAGCTTTTCCAGGGATGTACAGATTTCATCTCACTTTATTTAGTATTCAAATACTACATTCAGAATGTCATTTTCTTAATAGGGAAGGAAATAAATAACCAAAAAATAAATATCTTCCTCAAATAGTTCCATCTCCCCAGATGCTGATAGTCTGATAAATATCCTTAAAACACATGGGCCTAAATCAAATTGCTATGACCCATCAGAGTAGACCTGTGGAAGCAATGGGACTGTTGACTTACCTTTCAGCAATTAGTTCAATGGATCTACTAGAAGATGGATTTAGGTTCTCTTCTGTGAGGTCAAAAAGGCTAGAGCTTGGAACTCTGCTTTTAAAAAGCAATTTTGCAAAACTGTTAGAGATATAGTCCATTAAAGTTACAGTTACAGTTTGTTTGTTTTTTAAGAATACTTTAATCCCTTTTCTCTAAAATAATTTTAAAATGCCCTTATTTGCATGCCAAAGGAAAAGAAGGGAAGCTTCCAATTTCTCTTTAGAATATACAACTTTTGCAAATTACATCCACATCTATCAAATCATAATTTGTTCCAAGTAAGGCTAGTTAAACTGAACCATGGTTTGATCCTAACTGTCTTTGGTTAAAAGACACACATCACAGTTCCCCAGGTGTATGCATAACTTGGAACTTTCTTTTATTTACTTTCTTCCTTTCATGCATGAGTGAAGGGAAGACAACATGAACCTATGAATACATAAGCTCCCATGGGTTGGTTTCAAACCTGATTGACTAAACAGGTGGCTTTCTGAACCAGGATGCTTTTACATTTAAAGAATTTTGGGGATTGTCAAGTGAATTTCCATGCAAACAGTCTTCAGAAACTAGGGAAGCAAGCTTTAATTCGTGAAATCAATCAACTGAATTTTTTTGTGAATCCTTCTGTGAGTAACAATACAGGACTGTGAAGATCAGCTGCTGAAGCTATGTCTTAAAGACATACTTTTTAACCTATGGAATGTTTAAATTCTGTTGGGTTATTTGAATGAAATAAGAAATGTTAGGAGTGTATTTTCCTTTTGACAGCATATGGCAGTTTTGTTAATAAAGCTTCTGACACCTTTTTAATGCTTTCAAGAGGACACTTTAGTAATGTAAAATGTAGCCCAATCCTATATATCTTTACAGTTCTTGTCTCCTCATGCTCCGATCTCCATCCTCCATTGGCTGGACAAACAAACTTTAAGTCATCAGTCATGTGACATGGCAAAACATTTGGCCAAAAAAGAAAGAAAGAAAGAACCCCAGAATGGTTCAACATTTTATTTCCAGAAATATCACAAGAACATCTAGCATCAACTAGGTTTAAAAACAGCTGAAAATAAAAAGATCAGTTCAAATTTGTTTCCGCACCCCCCTAACCCTAGTACGTATTGAATACGTACAAGATGGCGGCGCCCTGTTCATACGGGCACCGCCATCTTTACGTACTGGACGCACAGCGTCCAGACGTGTCGCGCCGCTTGTGACGTAGCGAGCGCGCCCCTGGAGCTTCTTTTTTTGGTCCGCGCGGGAGTCGGGCCGTCTGAAGGCTCCGGCTCCCCCGCGGACCTACTGGCGGCGGCGGTCTGTACCCCGCCCATAGCAGTCTTCTATATACTGATGATAACTGCTGATGGGCAGGTCCAAGACCCCTACTATACTGCAGACATCCATCCAAATTGGCAGGAAAGGGGCAGGAAAGAGCTGTATGACATCAAGAGATTGATAAATGTACCACCCTGCTGCTCCTGAGATGCATGTAAGCAGAGCTCAAAGGCAACCATGTTCCTTGTTGTTTGTCCATATCACTGAGCATTCAGAAGTATCACATGACTTAAAATGGACATTGCAATGACTGTGACACCAGATAGCTTAAGTGTCAGTAGGTGCAACTGGAGTGGAGCAGGATGGAGGAGCAGTAGATGGGGAAGATGTGGTGGGAATGACTTGTCACGTTGATTTTATCAGTCCATCGGGTGGGAGACATCAGCCACCTCTGGCCCAAATCCTGTAGTCTCACCAAAAGTAGAGCCATTGAATGAACTGCTGAATGTTGACTCAATATTTATTTAATCAGCAGGTTTACTTTAGCTGGAATTCACAATAGGATTGAGGTTTCTGCCTACCCCTAGACATTGTAGGATGGTCCCTGATGGATTTGTGAACCTTATTTTGTGGCCTGTCTACAACAGAAAAAAGCAATGAATTGTTAAATCTTAGGTAGATCACAGTATATTCCTGCTAGATTGTTTTTAGCTTGGCAAGTCATGGAGGTCACTTAGGCTTGAAGTAAGCCCTATACCACATAAGACAGGGGCACTACCAGTGTTGTTGGAAGTAATTCTCTTTATCTCTCTCCATTGGCAATACTGACTAGGGCTGATGGGAGTTGCAATCCAACCACAAATGGAGGGCCAGAAATTGCTCACCCCTGATGTAACAGAAGGCTGCTGTAAATGCCTTTAAAATATCCGTAATGTAATCAGATTTGTTTCCCTTCCACACAGTAGTCCAGTAAAACTGATATTGGGAAGTTTTTCTTTCCTAAGCAAGATCCTTTCTGCAAGGTCATGGCAGCCTTCCACATTTTATCACCTCCTTAATACCATGTAATATTATTTATCTTTAGATTTAATGCAAGTTCAGTGATCTCTAGAGAATAACATTGAGAAGCATGATATTAAAAAACTCCCCAAAGCTTTCTGAGCATTGCTTGGAGCAGCGAATTGAAGTCTTTCTTCTGTCCAATTCCTTTGTCTGGGAAGTGACATGGATGGCACTAATAAATCAAAAATTTGTTTTCAAGACTCATATCAAATGCTGTGAAACAGGGATGAAATTTACAATACCCTTCTATTTCATAATTGTTTCTATACATGACTGGAATAGAGAACTATCACTGCATTCACATTTATTTTGTCCTCCTGTGAGATGCTATTTGAGTTTAGAGCAGTTTTATTCTGATTTATCTGTGTGTGCATGTGTGCATGTTCTAGTTACATTGGTGATTGTTGCTTCAGTTAATTAAGAAAAAGACCTGTACAAGAGAAGGTATACAAGCTAACCTCTATGGGCTGGCCATTTTATGCACCATCAAAACAGATTTCCATAACATTCGCATATGCTGACATATGTACAGATGCAAATTTTGAAATAACTGCTCTAATTTAAATAGGATCCCAACACATTTCACCATGTTGCTGGGGAAGTGGCGGAGAGACCATATCACCTGCTTGCCTGCTCAGTCTGTTCCTCAAGAGGTTGCAGATGAAGGACAATTTTTACACCTTCTTGATCTCCCTTCATAGTGTTCTTTGGCTGGAATCCACTTGGTGACTTATGTCAGTATAAGTTTCTTTTTTGTATTTTTCGCAAGGAGGCATCCACTACTTACTTGCACAGTGTTTTTTTCCTGGCTGTGTAACAGAAGCTGGGTACCACCAGGTTGTAGCTCAACTTGTTGAGACAAACAGCCACTCATTGGCTATGGGGATGTGGTGGGTGCTGCCTGGTTGTACACTGGGGACAAAGGTGAAGGCTTTGCCCTACCAACCTTCCAGCATAAGTATTCTTCACCAATGTCAAATAACATCTCAGCTTTCATCTGAAACTGAGGTTGGACTGGAGAGTTCTTTAGGGAGATGACATCCTCAGACAGGACTTCCCTATAAAAAATGTGCATTATTTGCCTTCAAGTCATTTCCAACCTAATGGCATCCCTAAGGTGACCCTGTCACAGGGGTTTCTTAGCAAGTTTCTTCAGAAAGGGGTTACCATTGCCATTCTGAGGCTGAGAGACTGTGACTTGCCCAAGGTCACACAGTGGGGTTTTTTTTTTTTTTTACGGCTGAGTGGAGATTCAAACCCTGCTCTCCAGAGTCATAGTCGAGTGCTCAAACCACCATGCCACACTGGCTTGTCTGTATAAAATGCGCTTCTAGAAAATCCCTGGACTGGAAATCTTCAAATAATCTACAGCATCATGTTTTCTAATACAATGGGTTGTTTTTTTTCTTTCTTTCTTTGGCAGCCATATCGCTAAAAAAGAAGGCCATGACGATTTCACAATATTGCCATACATCAATTTTGTTGGTACCAGAGCTGCTTGGGAATAAAAAAAATAAGATTAAGTTAATTTTAAAAATGAAGAAATCTTATATTAGAAGGGCTATGTATCCATGGCACAATGTTTTAGTTTCTCTTGCTCTCCTCTCCTTCTTTATGTAGTGTATAGTACCATTTCTGTTTTTTAGAAAGTGTAGTTTCATTTTTGATGGTGCTCAAATCTGTTCCATTCACTTGCCATAATTTGGAAGGGGTCATGTGATCTGTCCAAGAGGAACAGAGAAAGAACAAATATGTATTTTTTTGGCTCACTAAGCAAGTGGCACTTCTTTCCTTCCACCCCCTCATCAATCTGCATTCCCAGATTATTGCCAAAGGGAACCAGGCAGAATGAGCAAAAAGGGGTGAAGTAAGGAGTCATCTCTTGAAAAACAATTTGTGAGAATTGAGTAAATGCAATTTTGACTGCTATTTTTCCACGCCTTGTAAAATTCTGGGAGTTATCACAAAAATAAAAATAAAAAAATTCTCAAAGCTCTGTCAAAGTCACTGGTCCAAAACGCACTGCAGAAATGATCCAGTTTGAGACACTTTAACTGCCCTGGCTCAATGCTACGGAACCGTGAGAAGTGTAGTTTTGTGAGACATTTAGCTTGCTCTGTCAGAGATCTCTGGTGGCATAATAAACTACACTTTCCAGAATTCCCTAGCACTGAGCCAGGGCAGTTAAAGTGGTCTCAAACTGATTATTTCTGCAATGTGTTTTGGACGAACTCTATTTCTTTATTTCTCCCACCACCACCTTCTTGAGCCACATAGCCCAGACATTTGCAGCATTCATCTTCCCCCATTTACAAGTCAAGCTTGTTGCTTTCTCTTTCAGAGGTGCTAAGACACTAAGTCAGCCTTCAGCTGATGTCTTGCACACCCTTATAACAAACTTTGCTATACTTAAGGAAACATAAAAAATTCATTTGCTTGCAGCAATTACATTTGCCTGTGAGCTGTACTGTAATGACCACAGTCTCACAATATGGATTTCCAATGCTACAGCATTCATTTGAGGGAGGCAGCATGTGGACCACTTTATGTGGTCAATAAGGACCTGTTCACCCTTATGGCTTCTCTGCTTCTGAGAAATGAGTCTGCCATTCATTAAGAGCAGTATCAGGAAAAGCAAATAAAAGTAAAGGAGGAATAATAAAAAGATGGGCAGGCTCCTCCCCGTACCATGCTAGGTACCCATACATTTGTTATATTTGATGAAACCCTCTCATGCATGGGTCAGATAGGGTGAAATGCCCTTTAGTGGTAGTGACGGGGAGCTGAATATGCCAGATCTTTCTTTGAAGCAGCTCTCTTATCTGGAGTGATGGGATATTTTCTGAATATTAAAAGTGCAATACTATCTGCTGGTGGGGGAACACTTTCAAGTAGGAAGGAAAATAATATTTAAAAAATATTCCAAGAAAAATGTATGAAAAACATATTTTTCCAAGTGTTGGGAAACACCACTGAGGCAAATCCGGGAGTGATGAGAATGTTTGCTGCTCAGGGCTTACTCTGCCCTAGATTCATACATGACATGGTGTTTTTGAGCAGCATTTTCTGCACAAACCATAATATTCCTGCATGTTTTTGTACTGGAATACTTGTTTCCTGCAGAAATACTATTTTCCGCATAAAAGCACCATGTGCAATTTTTTCACAGAATGGATTTCCAATTATAGCATTTACTGCATGGAAAATAATATTTATGTACAGAAGAAGAATACACTGTGAAGAATATGGTCTTTCCTGCTCAGAAAATGTCTTCTGCACAAAAGCGTCACTTGCAATTTTTGTTCAGAGCAAGTACTGAAATGGAATAGCCTTCAAAAACTGTGCAGTTTTAGAAAAGAATTATATTCCCACTTCCAACCAACAATTTTTATTGTGCAATAACACTCCATCACTAACAGAATCTGATAGACATCATGTCCCATAACTTCCTCTGTTCTTCCAAACATGTTTTGCACCTCCTCCTCCTCCTCCTCCTTTAAAGAAATCCTATAAAGTAAGGAATGAGTGGAATTGTTGCACAGTGCCTTTTGATTATTGGTGGTTGGAACTGTCCGTTGGGAGGTACCCTGGGAAATATGTCTAATTCTCCTCCTGTCCTCAACTGGAACCATTACTGCATTGTAAATACTTAACTGTATCTATCTCAAAGTAATGAAGTTTTAAAAACGTACTGATTAAGCATACAGAAAGAATCAATAGCACAGGGGAAAACACTGCAACTAGCAAGTGACTCAGCAACAATGGCAACAGTTTGGTTGAAACAGCTTACACAAATCATGATTTTGCAATACAAAAGTGACCCATGAAAGAGCCTTGGACTTTCTCCTCTCCTTTACGCATTCAGACAGATCAGTTGCTTCCAAGTTTGTGGGAAACCATTGTTTACTGTTTTATCAAAACCAGCAAACTAATGATTGCCTTTGTTCTACAAACCAGGATTGCAAGATACATGAGGCTGATGCTCCTTTCAGTCATTTGCTCAAAGCCCCATATTATGGTTTGACAATACATTTGAACAGAACCCTCATAACATGAATATTGTTGCTGATGCAAAACATGGAGTAACATATCTGAGAGCAAGTGTGGCACAAAGGTTAAAAACTTGCGAGTTCAGGAATGAAATTTGTAGAGCCATGAAATGTACTGGACTATTGCGGAGATAAAAGAATATAGGAAGCTGCTTAATATTGTGTTGGATTATTGGCCTAGCTAGGATGGAGCATTAGACCATCAACTCTGACAGGGAGCAGGTTTCTGGGGTTTTAGGCAGGGTTCATTCTGCTTGGCTATCTGGTCTTCTGCATGTAAAACAAATGCTCTACTATATGTGATCCCCTCTCCAATATAGCATCTACTACTTCCTGGTAGTCTCCCATCCAAGTACTAACAAGGCCCAGTTCTGCTCATCTTCCAAGATCAAACCAGATCAAGTGTGTGTTCAGTGCGGCGTGGTAGTATGAATACAGTCATGCTCGTTGCATTTAGCAAACTGGAAAAAAAGGCAGGATATCTATGTATCTCCTAACCAAATACATATCATGCTACTGTTAGTGAAAAATCAGTCCAGAAAATATTTGCTTAAAATACACTTGTGATACAAGGTCTAAACTTCTAAATGCTTTGATTTAAATTTAGCTGTATGTCCCACTGGGTATAATGGAACTAACTGTGTAGCAGGGCTGCAGAACATAGGACTACTTTTGTGGTACTGCCTTTATAAGTAGAAATGCTTTAGGGCAGATTGAACTGTATAGCAAGCAATTTTTAAAGATGCTAATTCAATGTGCATATCATAATGAACATTTAAATAGAGCGATATGTTAATATCTACACAATAAATACAGGCAAGGGTTCAGAACTTCTGAAAACTCAGTACATATACACTTTTACTGGTGTATGTCAGAAAGGTGTGCAAATATGTTGTAGACTGGACATCCAAAAAAAACCATCTAGGTATTCCCATACGAAGATCAGCAAGCATAATTGGATTTCAATGCAGAGCAGCACTTTTATTCTTCCAGTTGTTTTTGGACTCTCATGGTCATAATCTTTTCCTATTCTCCCTGATGGCTGAACATTCTGGAAGCTGAAGCCCTGAAAACGTGGCAGGTCAAAGTTTCCTCACAGTAGAGCTTAGAAAGCTGCTCCAAAAGAAATTACAATCATCCCTCCACATTTGCAGCTTTGACTTTTGCAGATTTGAATTTTTAACAGATTTTATTAATATGTTCTCTCTAGGAATATCTAGGTCCTCCAGCACAACTCTATGGTCAACTCTAACCAAAGGCCGCACTGAAGGACCTAGAGATTCCTAGAGAGGTGTTCTCTCAGGTAAAAACATAGTGTTTTTGTTATTTGCGGTTTTTCCACATTCACGGGAATCCTGTGCCCCTAACCTCAGCGAATGTGGAGAGACGAGTATAGTTTCTTTTAAATCTCCAGTTAAATTGCAGTCATGGCTGAGATTCTGCTAATAACATGGGTGTGCATGGGTATGCATAGGGCAAATTATTTGTCACAGTGCAACAGATGTATTCTGCTATCAACAGTGGAAGTAGAGTAACACATATACCAATGGTGCGGATTGGGTTTATGCATTGTGCATTGCACATTGTAGTTGTGCATTAAGTATTATCATTGCACATTTCACAGTAGAACCCAGCCAATGATAATGTGGCACAATGTTGCTATTCTGCATGAGGGTTGTATAATTGTTGGGAAAATAATGAATTATAAGTAAATCACTGTTTGTGACAAATTGCTTCAAAGCTCTAGGGTAGCCAAAGAGGACAGAGGTCCTCCTGGATTTGTAATGGTTGTGCAGAAATGGAATTTGACCATAGATATAGGAAACTATATCTGCTTTAAAAGATACAATCAAAGATGTACACTGGACAGATTCTTCTAAGTTCAAACTAAAACCCAGATTGGATTCACCACCCAACTGATGTAAGAGTTACCAGCCACCTCTTTTTGCATCCTTTTTAACAACAGAGCTAGTTTTTCCCTTCACCGTGCCAGGGAAAACCATGCCTGATACAACATATGTATCTTTTTTTTTCCCTGCCTGAAAGGGAGTCCAAATGGTGCTTCTCAGTGGCCAATGATTTAAACTATTTAGTCTTGCCATTATAACTTAACCCTGCCTTCATTTATCCCGCCTCTTTCCTTTCATTTTGCTGGCTAAAGCAGATTGTTCACTTTCCTTCATGACCAAGCCAGCCTCTCTTAAGGGTCTAGATTAGAAACTCATCCAGCTTTGCTCCTCATAAATATCCAGGAGTGAGACTAATCCTTTCAATCATGCTGGCACAGATGTTATGATTTGTTTGTCAAACACATTAATTTCACTAGCCAAAATCCAACTGACAATCCCAATGAGAGTAAACCCATGGAATCAATGGGAACTTGATATGACTTATGTAAATGTCTTTGATTCAATGGGTGTATTCTAGTTGGGGACAATAATTGGATTGAGGCTTTTATACACCCCCTAGCATCATCATCATCATCATCATCATCATCATCATCATCATCATCATCATCTCACTCTAAAATGATCTCCAGCTTGCTATTATCCACAAGCCATTTGTACCACTGGAATTCCACTGTTGTCTTATAGGAATTCATCCAAACGCCAAAAAACATATAAAACTAAGCCTTTGTTCATTACACATTCAATACTGTTACTGTTTACAACTTCAACTGCCCTGGCTCAGTGCTAGGGAATTCTGGGAAGTGTAGCTTATTGTGGCACCAGAGCTCTCTAACAGAGATGGCTAAAAGTCTCACAAGACTACATTTCCCAGAAAGCCCTAGCATTGAGCCAGGGTAGTTAAAGAGGTCTCAAACTGGATTATTTCTGCAGTGTGTTTTGGACCAGTGATTATTAATAGATCTGTGAAGTAATTATTTTCATAGAATGAGTTATTAGTAACTTTTTTTTGTTTTAACTTAGAAATAATGTATATTGTCCTTGTAATGTATATTGTGTAAAAATCCATCATTCATTTTTCAGAGGAACTGTTTTGTGAAGATGAAGGCTTTCATGGCCGGCAGCCATAGTTTTTTTGTGGGGTTTTTTTGGGCTGTGTGGCCATGTTCTAGAAAAGTTTATTTCTAGGAATAAACTCTTCTAGAACATGGCCACAAAGCCCGAAAAATCCACAAAATACTATGTCTGCTTTGTTTATTTTTATAATTTTGGTGTGTGGTCACAATATATGTGTTTGTACTACGTGCTAGCATTTTGATTTTTAAAGTAACTAGAAGTATTTACAACTTTAAAACTGTAATTATAATGCAGGTATTCACAGAACAAAATATATTAATTAGAATAGTGTGTTTAGAAAGTTAAAGAATAAATATAACGACATGTTGAAGCCATGTTCTGGGTTCTAGAGCATCATCCTACTATCACTTCTGCTCATCCTTATATTCATTCAATAACTTTCAGAGGTTTACTATCTAGTGTTTAAAAGTAGCTTTCCAAGAAGCATTAACAACTAGATGTCTCATCCATGTTGAAAATATCAGAAAACGCATTTGGTTTTGAAGTCAATACTGAAATGGAAGGAGTGATTATTTTAGCATGTCATTGTTTTTGTATGTTGCATGGATGCTCTGTTCTGCACCAGACTAGTGTAGCTTCAATTTAATGAAATAATTAGTCTCATTGGGGTGTTAACCTGGTACAGTAATTTTAAAAAGTGACTACTCTCTCCCCAACTTCAGTTTTAATTCTCACCTCTTTTGAAACAGGAGCCCTTCGTCTTCAAAAGTTAACATGTCATATTAATGACAAATCTTTTCTGCTTCAGGAAAAACAACAACACTTCACTTATTTCACATCAGTTGCTGGCTGTAATAGCAGAAGCTATGGAAGCATGAATGATTTTCACAACATGAGTTGGAGAGCTACTTCGCGCATTGCGTTTGATGACATGGAGAAGATTAATCTCAGAGATGGGAAGGGAGCATGCTTTGGTGCTTACTAGCCACGAAAGCATGTAATAGAACTTTTTTTAAAAAAAGAAGCTTGGGGAAGGCAAGGAAAGAGGTGCTTAACCCTTTCTCCACTCCTCACATTCTCACTTCATGCATTCTCCTATGGTGACAAACACTTCATATTAACCTTATGCTGGGTTGAGTAACTAATTCAATATGGAGACCCAGTGGACAGGCAAAATTTCTCCTTTCCTCCCTATAGGTTCTTTACATGGCATTGGGCCCTTTGCACAGTAAGGGTCTTCTATCTATGAAAACAGATAGGAAGCTTGGCCAAGGAGAAGGAAGAAACATGGAAACACCCAACCTAGGACTGATCATACATTCAGCTATAGCCTATTGCAGTGATACCCAAATTCTGGCCTTCTAGGTGTTTTGGGTTTCAGTTCCCAGAAGCCTCTGCCATCTTGGCCAATAGTGTGGGGTTCTAGGAGCTGAAATATAAAACACCTGAAAGGCCAGAGTTTGGGAGTGACTGGCGTACAACCTCACATTTTCTTAGAGCATTTGATAGAAAATCCAACCACATTTATGCTCTTGGGTTTAGACACTTCTGAAACCTCATGAATTCTTAAAATCCTTTCAGGACTTCTTCTAGCTATTATTATTATTATTAAGCTTTATGTGTACAGTGCTGTAAATTTACACAGCTGTGTAAAAGCTATCAAGTTGCATCCAAGGGATCCAGGTGACTCCCATGTCAGTGAGGTAGTGAAAATGTTCTAGGTTTTAGTCTAAATGTTAAAGGGGCTATTTAAGGTAGTTAAATCTCCCTCCTTTGCCCCCCCCCCCCTTCCTACATCAACCTTTCCTCCCCATTCAGAAAGTTGTTCAAAAAATAAGATCATGTTCGTGATCATATCCAATTTGATCCAGCAACTTTTTCTGGCAGAACACTTTCAGAAATCAGTGTCAGGAAGAGGAATAGTAAAAAAAGTATAGTTTAGATGTGTCAGATGTGACCCTGCACCTTTAATAGTTGTGTAGAAGGAATATTAACAAGTATATTTCTTTCTACTCCTTGACTGTGAAGGTGCCTTCTCCTGTTTTGTAGCTTTCCAATTTAATGCCTGAGAACAGCCATGCCATGCCCCCTCCTCTCCTTCCACCTCTCTGTAGTGAGGTCTACAATGACAGAACATGAGAGGCCACATTGTGATGCTGCCAGTTACACTGCTTTAGTTGCTGCCTGTCCTGTAGTAACATCAAGAGATTTTGTAATTCTTCCCCAACCGTGTGCCCTCCTGATGTGTGGGACTACATCTCCAATGCTGGAAGATGACATCAGGAGGGGGAGGGAGAGATGGGGATTCATTATTTCCCTGGATGTACTTCTAATGTCTTCTGCTCATCTTGCATCAGAACAGATGTGGGAGGAACTAGAGACCATTTGAAAAGCTCAATGTTCACCAGTGGAAAAATAAAACTGTATTTTAATTTGCTTTCAGATGCCCAGTATCTCCCACTTTGCCACTTCACCAACATGCTTCCTTCTCATCTGAAGTAACAGAAGAGTCATATTCTCTGCAAATTTTGGTCTGTGTAGTTCTTCTGGAGAAACAGTTGCTGCAGAAGATGGAGTTACAGACAATTCAGCTATCAAGATGGGAGGGGGAAAACACCGTACTAATCATTTCTCTCTTTTTTCCCAGCAGTAATTTTAATTTAAAACACTAGAGGAGATGCAATTTAATACGATTTAAAGCTGCATTTCTATCATTATTTCCCTGTCCTGAATCATTACTATTTCAGGAACTGCTTGGACAGAAGCCACAATCTGAAAAACTAAACCGAAATTCTCTTTTCTCAACTGCATCACCATGTGTGCATCCAGACCTTTCCCTAATAAGAACATTATACTACTGAAATTGCCACTGGCTAAATCCATAAATAAACTATCAACATATATCCAACTGTTTAGTTATATTAAAATCTACAGAAATACTTGGGATATAAAAATAAAATAAAATTAAGGCTGAATTCCTGAGCATCGGACCAAAGTCCCAATGAATTCAGTAGGGTTTACTTTCAAGTAATCATGCTAAGAATGATAATGCTCACAAGGTAATCTTGTGCATACTTACTTGGAAGTAAAACCCATTGATTTTAGTGGAATATCCTGCTAAGTATTGTTATAGCCCTAGAGACCAACTGGGATTCTTGAATTGGTTTGCCAGATAAACCAGGATAGGATCCTGAAAAAGAGATTATTCCAATAAATAGTGCTTGCTGGTGATACCCGTGGGATGTTTCTTCCTTACAGATATTGTAAGAGCCCTGTCCTCTTGTGCAATGTGTTGCCCTATTCATTTAAAAAAAAGAAATGATTTGAAAGTATATTGCAAAACAAGAAAAATTCTAATGTCTCTCAGTATCTCTTGTTATTTGCTTCATCTGCCATGAATTAAGATGAAGGTTGAAAGAGTTACATGTTTGGATTGCAGCTCCCAGAACCCCCCAGCCAGTATGAGTGTCATATGTTCCAAACCATAGAACAATCACAACAGCAACACAACAACAATAAAAAATGAGGTTTGGTTCATCTGTGCTGCATAACATACTGTATATACTTATGCATATGTCTAGAAATTTTAGTCAAAAAATCAGCCCCAAAAAACCTAGGTCTGCTTATCCATGGATCAATGCCAGTACTAAACAAGTATAGGAGAAGATAAGGAACTGCAAGATGCCAACATTATTCAAGCAATACATATGGAATGGCATGATAATATGGGACACAGGATGGGGGAAGTTATAATGCCCAACTGCTGACAGATTGCAAGCAATGGAAGGAAAGCAAAAAGATCACTGTGTAAAACATTAGTTGGGTAAGAGCATGCAGGCATGTTGAGTTTTAGTCAAGCCAAAATGTTTGAGAACAATGACCAGGAATATTCCTGAGCTGAACTGTAAGAGAGGCATTTACAGGAGCATTCCAGGATGGAAGATGAATAGCTACAGGACAGTGTGAAGGCAGCTCTGAAACTGGATGAATGAGCATTTTCCTGGGGCATTCCTGGGTGGAAAATATGGGCTTGGCTTACGGTGGCATGAAGGCAGTTTGATGCAGTTATTTACTAGCAGGTACAAGCAGATGAGTGAACAAGGAGGGAGAGGAGGCATATTGTGAAGCATGCTTGGCCAAGTTTGTTACGCTGCAGCTTGTTTCACCAAATTAGTGTGGATAAAAAATAGGGATATCCGTCAGTTTGGCTTCTCTTCTCCTAACCACGTCATTTAAAAAAAAAAAATCTCACTTGTTTTCCACTTAAGAAATGAAAACAAAACAAAACAAAAACTTGTGAATTTTGCCCAATCCTTCCAAAACAAAAAGAACAAAATCATCCTTTATTTTCAGTAACCAAGCTCTATAGGTACCACTATTCTCAGCATGAAGAGGACTGTGGATGTATCCACACTGCAGAAATGAAGCAGTCACCTCTTTGCCCTGCAAACATAGACTATCCCTCCCTGCTTTGTCCTTTATTATATTTGTGTTTTTTTTATTGTAGGTTCTTTTTTAAATTGTAATTTTTAATTGGGTTGGGGGGAACTTGTTTTAATGATAACTGATATTTTATTGTATTGCATGGTTTTTAAGGTGTTGTAACCCACCTTGATTCCTCGAGAAAAGTCGAGCTATAAATAAATTATATTATTATTCGTTTGACACCACGTTAACTGCCAAGACTGTATCCTACAGAACCCCGGGATTTGTACTTTGGCGAGGCACTAGAGCTCTCTGATAGACCAGGCTGAATACTTCACCAAACTACAAATCCCAGGGTTCTACAAGATAGAGCTACGGCAATTAAAGTGATGTTAACCTGCTTTATTTCTGCAGTGTGGACAGACCCCATGTTTCAAGTAGCTGCTTAAAGATGAAGAGCCTCACAGAAAAAAAAGTGGCAACACTAATTCATCATCACAAACATGGCTGAGAATACATAGGGATTCATTCTGCCTGGGTGAGTGAAGATGCTGGTCTTGCTGTCTCCCACATGCAGATTTTAAACATTTCACGTTCTTTCTTCCTGATTATGAAGAAATCTGTGAATTCATGTGATTTTGATGTCAATAATGAACTAATATGAAGATACCATCTATCCATAGTTCCAATCCTAAAAATGAGGAGGGAAAGGAACATGAAGCAACTAGCCGGGTTAATGGAAAGTTAGTCCCTTGTGACAGATTCTTGTCTTAGGGTCAGAACATCTAGTACTATACATGAAAGATTTTATATCTATTGGTGTGTGTGTGTGTGTGTGAGAGAGAGAAAATAATGGGTTGTAGCCAGGCATGACAGCATGGATGTCAAGTTTTTCATCAGGCAGAGGATTGTAGCTAGGTGTTGACAGACAGAATACGTTAGCCCTATCCAATCGATCTGCTGTCTTGTATTTTTCAGATTAAGTCCCCCACCCTCCATAAAGTATGCACTCTCCATGTAAACTGTCAACACCTAAGAAGAGCATTTTTTTTCTAGCAAAGGTCAGTGCTCTGCCCTTGATAACGAAGGAAGCAAGTTTTCAAGGAAGACCTTGTGACCTGAGATCTTGCCTATGTGCCTTAGGATCTGGTGAGACTATTTCACACATGCTTCTTTGCGTTGCAGTTTTTATAAGAGTGTGAAGGACAGATTGTTGCATCCAGTTCTGGAATGGAGCCCTGGCAAAGCTGATGCAGGCCTTTCAAAAACATGTTTAAATGGAAACATGCCTTCCATCACTATTTAATATTGCCAGATTCTCAGCCATTGTAAATTACGGAGGCTTAAAATGCTGGACGATCAGGAATCCTTGGTTCTGTATAGATTCTTGGATTTCTTTGTTATGCTGATACACCAACACAATTTCTCTTTCACTCTCTGTGTGTGTGTGTGTGTGTGTGTGTGTGTGTGTGTTATGCGTGTATTTTCACCAATCATGATAAAATTGTTTTGGCTGATTAGGAGAAAGCTTAAGGTAATGAAAGACTTGGATGCAGTGACTTAATAGGGAAGGGAAGAAAGTAACATGTTTGTTTCTGTTACTTCGCAGCATTGTGTATGCTTAGAGTAATGGTGTAATAAAGGAAGAAGCCCTACTGCACATGACTGATTGAGCCAGATCCAGATTAAGTAATTTACACATAATTCTCATTAAAATAAATGGGACTGAATGCATGACTGATGTACTCCATTGATTTCACTGAGATTAGATAACTATGTAGAATAAATCTATTTCATTTATTAAGCAAATTTAAATCTCACCTTTCTTCCATTGTAGAACTCACAGGGGTACACAGTAGGACACTGGTAAGACGACCTTGGGCAGAACTGGATGGCTAGGAAGGTGGAAGGTGGATGGATGTGACTGGATGGTCATTTTCTGGATCAAATGGCATCTCAACCCTGAGATAACTGCTTAGTCTTAGACAAGCCAGTGATATCTCAGCCTTAGTCGTTTCTATGGTAAGGGAGTCATAACCACTGAGAGGGCAGAAATATATTTGAAACAGAGTCTTCCAGCTTTACTGTTTCCATCCTTCATCACTTCAATACTTTTGTTCTGTTGCTCTAACCAAAGATCCTGCTGACAGCAGAATTGTGACATATTCCAAAGATTCATTTTGTGTCCATTAAACAATTTTAGATGCCAGTTTTCACTGTCTTTATTATTCCAGGAATATATCATTTGAAATTCATAATGTATGAAGTGAACTAGTTATATACAGATAATTACTAGTACTGAGTTCCCTTTTCCCAATAACATGGATGAGAGTTACAGTACAACTATAACCTGACAGGGGTTAATTTCAGTCCTTTCAGAGAATAAAGGTAACCTTTTTTTTTTTAAATGGTTATGGAGTAGTGGACTTATCAATGAAGAAGGAGGAATATTATATGCTTCACAGAATGACTTGTGTTGTGCCTCATACTGTTGCTTCATGTAGTGCATGTTGAGACAACAATGAATTAGAGGGATGGTGAGTGTGTTTGGTACCACAAGCCAGCAACTTCTAACACTGAGATAATTTATAAAATAGTTACTTTTGAGAAATCAGGAAGAAAAGAGCTATTAAAAAAACAACAACTGTAGTACTGTAGCCCTGGTGGTGCATGGTTAAATGTCAGTACTGCAGCCACTCACTCACAAACCACAAGGTTGTGAGTTCAGTTCCAGTCAGAGGCTCTGGGTCGACTCAGCCTTGCATCCTTCTGAGGTCACTAAAATGAGTACCCAGCTTGCTGGGGGACAGCTGCTCCCGTAAGAGAGAGCTGACATTCTGTCCCCCATGCTTTTCAACATTTACCTGAAGCCACTGGGAGAGATCATCCAGAGACATGAGGTGCAGTGTTATTAGTACGCTGATGACACCCAAATATATTTCTCTATGTCTCTAACTGCTGCAGTGACTAAAAATGGCATCTCTCCCCTGGATGCTTGCCTTGAGTCAGTAATGGACTGGATGAGGGAAAACAAACTCTAAGGTGAATCTAGAGAAAACAGAGGTACTTGCGATAGGTTCCCCAAGTCCAGGGATGGAGATTTGTCAACCGGTCCTGGACGGGGTCACACTCCCCCTAAAGGATGAAGTTCTCAGTTTGGGAGTACTCCTGTTTTCATCGTTACAATTGTCATCTCAAATAGATGCGACAGCCAGGAATGCTTGGTACCAACTTCGGTTGATACGCCAACTGCGTCCTTACCTGGACCGAAAGGACCTTGAAGCAGTGGCACTTGCACTGGTAATCTCTCGTCTTGATTTCTGTAATGCACTCTACATGGGGCTACCCTTGTACCAAGTTCGGACGCTTCAATTGATCCAAAATGTGGCTGCCAGATTGGTCACCGGTTCATCCAGGTTCGACCACATAATGCCTGTTTTAAAATCTCTTCACTGGCTCCCAATCAGCTTCCGGGCGCAATACAAGGTGTTGGTTATTACCTTTAAAGCCCTACATGGCTTGGGCCTGGGTTACTTGCGGGAACGCCTCTCCCTACACAATCCACCCCGCAATCTTAGAATAACTGGGAAGAATGTATTAGAACATATTCCAACTAAGCTCATATTGACTTCTCAAAGAGCTTTTACAGCGGCTGCTCCAAAACTATGGAATGATCTCCCGGAAGAGATCCGTCTTATAACCTCCTTGGACTCTTTCAAAAGGGCACTTAAGATCTTTTCTGGTGAGCTTATCCACCTGACCTGTTGTAACATCACCATTATATCACTGGACAAACTGTTGCATTACCACTCAATGGACTTACGTAGTTTTATATTAATTGTACCATTTTATTGATGTATTTTAAATGTATTTTATTCTGATGTATTTGTTTTAACTGGTTGTAATCCCACCTTGATCCACTTGGGAGAGGTGGTAAAATATAAATAAACTATTATTATTATTATTATTATTATTATTATTATTATTATTATTACTATTAAATAGCATACAGTTGTAAACCGCTTAGAGACTGCTTAGTGTGGTATATAAATGAAACTGCTATTGCTATAGACTCCAATTGAGAAAGCTAGTGTGTTTTAGTGGTTTGAGCATGGGACTATACTCTGCGACCAGGGGGTAAAGTAAGTAGATGACCAGGAAAGAATGGTCTCCGGCTGTCAGTCACAACTGTGCTGGGAATTCAGCAACCTTGTGGCCACATCCAAAGCAGTCTTCTGCTGGAGGTCCCAAACCACACTGGTCAGAACAGTTTAAACTGACTTCTTTTTGTTCTGGTCCTTTGGAGTCAAGTGTAACCTTGGCATCGCTTCCAGCCCCAAAATGGCTGGAAGCACCTTCTTTTGGCCTGTGCATTCCAGAGCTTGATCCCCATTTGGCTGGAAACCACTGGGCAGTTCACCGTTCTCTAGTCTTACAGGAGGTGAAGATAAACCTGCTCTGAACAAATCTTGCCAAGAAAACCATGTGTAAGTTCACCCTGGATTTGCCATAAGTTGGAAACAACTTGACTGTACACGAACACCAATACTAATGCAGGGCTGGGCAACTGGTAGGCCCAACAGACAAAACTCCTTGGGACCTTTTGGTATTACGTGGGCTGGCAAAAAAGGCTACTGAAAAGTAGAAGCAAAAATGAAAGCAACCAGAAGTCCACCTTTGATTTGAAAGAAACACATTTTAAAAAGGCTAATCAGTGCAGGGAGGACTACGACCTGTTTAGAAGGGGAATTGCCATTCCAAGAGGCCCTTACAGACTACAAAATTATAGCACTGTGAGTGATTCCATTTTAAATGCCATGATGGCACGCTATGAAATCCTGGAATTTGTTCTTTGGACTAGAGCTCTCTGGATAACTACATAAATTACAAATCCCAGGATTTTGTAGAATGCTGACATGGCAGTTAAAGTAGAATCATAGTGCTACAGCTGTGTAGTGTGAAAAGCCTCCTGAAGAACTCCAAGAAGGATAATCCACCCCCCTGCTTTATCCAGAAAAAGGGCAATACAGGATGGTCTGAGGTGCTGTCAGGGGAGCACCTGGGGAGTTGGGTGGCATCCACCCTTTTGCCCACCCTTCCTAACTATTTCTTGTTTGGGTCCCAGCACTGTAACTGCACTGCCTTGTATTTGCAAAACTCAGGTGGTGAATCCACATCAGCATTTGATTTGTTTACACAATCAAGGGGTGAATCAAAGGGAGCTGTAGGATCAAGAGCTCCTGACTCATTGTTTGTTCATTTCAGAATGAGTCATCAGCATCGGAATGAGTCATCATTAAAGAAAAAGCAGTAAAGCTGCTATCTTTGGTTAGGGGTGTGCATATGCGTGTGCGTATACATGTGTGTGCATACCACTGTTGCTTCCACACTGTGACCTGACAGTATGGATATAAAAATTGATCCGTTTCATTTTCATTGCATTTCACAGAATCCTGCTGGCTTTCTTATTCTGTCTCTTTTCCATACTGGATTCTGAGAGTTCTCCCTCCTTTTTCACAGTGATATTTACATAGTTTGATATCCATTCCCCTTTTATCTTTTTTTATATAAATGGATTTCTCCCATTCACTGGAGTGCGTTTGTGCCCTTTTTTTCCTTCCAAATATGCATGCACATTTTTCCTCAAATGTATACACAGGTCCTAAACACACTGCAGAAATAATCCAGTTTGAGACCGCTTCAACTGCCCTGGCTCAATGCTAGGGAATTCTAGGAACTGTAGATTTGTGAGACATTTAGCCACAATACACTACAATTCCCAAGATGCCCTAGAATTGAGCCAGGGCAGTTAAAGAGGTCTCAAACCAGTTTAGTTGCGCAATGTGTTATGGACCATAGTTTTGTGTCCCTTTCCCCATGTTTTGGTCCAAATGAATCAGAAACTTTGGAAATCTATGGGTTTCTAAGGCTAGATGTACAGGTCCTTTTAATTTAAATTTAACTGCTATTTTAACTTGAATGCTTTTAGAATGTGTATTTTAGACTGCTATGGAACCCCTGCCGTGGGAGGCTAGGCTGGCCCCCTACCTTTTCTCATTTTGCCAATAGGCAAATACATTTTTTTGTTCAAGCAGGCTTCTTGTTGGGATGTTTATATTTTTAAACTTTTCTCTGTCTTTTAAATGATTTAATACTATATTATGTAGTGATTGTAATTGTTTTATATTTTTTATTGTTAAAGAGTTGATTTTTTTAATTGACTCTCTCTAGGAGTTGCTTTGAGTCCACTCTGAGAGAAAAGCAGAATACAAATGAAACAAAATAAATACATACATAAATAATTTTTTGCCACTCTTTCCATTTCTCTTGTTGGTTTATTGTTGGTTTATTCATCCTAAAAAGACAGGTGCTTTTTTGTTAAATGAATTTTAATTACCTTGTCTGCCACCTTGGAAATTCATATTGAATGGGGAGGGGGACCTTAGCTTTAAATAAATACACGGCTGCTTCTTGATGAATTTAAACAAAAAGGCTGTGATTTATCCACAGGCAAGCCCGTCATAAGTGATGTGATAAACATGTGTTCCACACTCAGGTATTTGAACCTGGGAATATGGAACGTCTCATAAATGCTGCCCTTAGCGACAGTGCAGCAGCAAACTGTCAAAATCCTATTCTTTATGTAATTGTGGGGTCTGCCTGCCTGCACAGATTCAGATGAGATTGTATTCCACGTGGAACAATAAATATTCCTGCAAGCAAAATTTCTCTTCTTGTCCAATCACCTCCCCCACCCTGCATAGTTTCTGAGCCAGTCTTCCTTTATGCCTGAATAGGGGATATTGATGGAGACTTGCTTTGTATAAAGAGAGGTAGAATAGGCTGAGCTTTCCTTGGATGACTCTTCTGCCATCATAATAGACTGCAGAAGGGGTACAGCTGGAGCTAAGCTGAGAGTGCCACAAAGGGGTGGCACGTCTGGGCCAAAATGAAAGAGATGAGAAGATGGTTTGAAAGCTCTCTTGGCCCATGACCCAATTTGCTATTACAGGACAGGACAATCTGAAATGGTGGAGGGGAACTGTCTCTCTTGAGCTTCTTAGTGTCTGTGCTTGGCATGTTCTGTAATGTCAGCTACACCGTTGCGGCTGCAATTTACTATTTAACTGGGAAACAATCCAGCCAAGGGATACCAGCTGGAGAGGCACATTTATATCAATATTGGAAGGCACTGAGATCCCAAAGGACTCCAGGGGCCCACTGTCAATGTCAGCGCCAGCAGAGCCATGCCAAGGACTAAAGAATTTTGCTGCCATTGTGAGGGTTTTTCCCCCCTCTTCTTTGTTTTGGGTGGTAATTGCTATGGCAGTTCTATGATTCAATTCAGAGCTCAGAAAGGGAAACTGAGACAATTCCAGAGCTGGGATAATATATACACACTGAAAATAGAATTATGCTCTGCGTATCAGAAATGAATGTTTTGTGATCTCATCTAGACAAATGAAAAGAAAAGCTCTTCCTAGTCTTTATAGTTGTGTGTGTATGTGCCTACAAGTTGCCTGTTGACTTATGGTGACCCCATGAATTCCTTAGGGTTTCCTTAAACAAGAAATACTCACGGGTGGTTTTGACAGTTCCTTCTTCTGAAATATACTCTACAGCACCCAATATTTATTACCTGTCTCCCATCCAAGTACTAACCAGGGGTGACTCTGCTTAGCTTCCAAGATCAGATGGGATCTGGTGCCTTTAGGGTATTTATCCATATAACTACCTGATCTTTATATTATTTATATTACATTTATATTATTATATTATATTCATAGTTACCTGATCCATGGAGTGCCAACACATCTGATAGTCCTAATGAGGAATCTTTACTCAGGAAGGAGGCCACTGTCAGGACAGAACACAGAGAAATAGAATGGTTCCCAATTGGCAAAAGGGTCAGAGAAGGCTGCATCCTCTCACTCTATCTGTTCAACTTGTATACAGAACATATTATATGAAAAGCAGGATTGGACACAGAAGAAGGAGGAGTGAAAACAAGAGGAAGTAATATCAACAATCGGACATACACAAACGGCACCATAGTACTAGCTGAAAACATCACAGATTTGGAACAACTACTAAGGAAGATAAAGGAGGAAAGTGCAAAGGCACGCTTATTGTTGAACATTAAGAAAACAAAAATAATGACCACAGAAAATTTAGACAGATTCAAGTTAGACAATGAGGAAATAGAAATAGTAAAAGAATTTTCATACCTGGGATCAAATATTGATCAGAGTGGGGACTGCAGTCAAGAAATCATAAGAAGACTATGAATGGGGAGGGCAGCTATGAGAGAACTAGAAAATATCCTAAAATGTAAAGACATACAACTGAGCACAAAAGTTAGAATCATACAAGTCATGGTATTCCCTGTTACCATGTATGGATGCGAGATCTGGACAGTTAAGAAAGTGGATAGGAAGGGAATTAATTCATTTGAGATGTGATGCTGGAGAAGAGTGCTGAGATTACCATGGACAGCCAAGAAGTCAAACAAATGGGTCCTAGAGCAGATCAAACCAGAAATCTGTCTGGAAACCAAGATGATAAGACTGAGGATGTTGTACTTTGGCCAGATCATGAGGAGGCAGAACTAACCAGAATGCTAGGAAAGGTGGAGGGAAGCAGAAAGAGAGGAAGGCCACATGCTAGATGGATGGGCTCTATTAAGGAAGTCATGAGTATGAATTTGCAGGACCTGAGTAGAGCAGTGGAGCACAGGGAATCTTAGAGATGTCTCATCTACAGGGTTGCCATTGGTTGAGATCGACTCGAGGGTGGATAACAACAACAACAACAAGATAGATAGATAGATAGATAGATAGATAGATAGATAGATAGATAGATAGATAGATAGATAGATCTCCATTCTTATAGGCACCTGATCTTAAAGGGCTACTGTCACTCCAGTGGTTCAAGTCAAAGGGCAGCTGAAGTAGTCTTCCCTTTCCTTCATGTTCCACTTGTAACTAAGGTCTTTGGCTCTGCCTCATGAAAAATTAAATTGTCACTAAAATATCCCACCATAACCAGCTCTAACAGCCCTGGGATCAGAAAGAAAACATCTTTTCTTATCAATACTGGTTTGATTGTGCAGGGAGATAAACCGGTGCCCTATGATGAGACCATTTGAAGGTAGGCCATTCTTAATCATAAGAGATACTTAATTGAGAGTGGTAGCTTGCCAAAGTTACTTTTTTGGCATACGGTTCCTCGAATGGACCCCACCTCAGCATAGATCCCACCAGCTTTAATGAGAAAAATCCAGGCCCAGGACAAAATCACTTCCATAGCCTTCTGAAACAGGGTGTGGGGACTATAGTGCTGAGCCAAAGGCTATGTATAAAATAGGCTCTGGAAATTGTGACCCTCCAGATGGTATTGGACCAATGACTGGTAGGTAGGGATGAATTGAGTAATAGTTGAGTTACATCTGGAGGACCACAAATTTCCCAGCCCTGATGGAAGAAAGATATTGAAGAAGGGGTCCAAAGCAGGTGATCTGAGAGATTGTTTCAAGTATATGGGGAAGCAAAGGGTAAAGAATTGAAACTACTGAAAGTAACCAGGGGAGTGTAATGGAACTGACAGAATGGGTCACACCCATAAGCAGAATGAAGCAGCTGCCTCAGGCACCTGGTTTGGGTTTTCATAAAGGAGCAGCAAATAATTATTTAATTAGTTATTTTGTACTTTTAGGATGTACAATAATAAAATAGGAAGTCATTTCCTAGCTAGGGGGTAAAAAGGCCACAAGGGAGATCCCCTCCTGAAACTGTCATGCAATGGCATATTGTATCTGGAGGCTTCTGGGGACACTGCAGACCCCTTGAGGGCATTAGTTTTAGACTCTCTAAAATTGGGGCAAGGCTAGGAAATGGGGATGTGGCCTTCAGTGTCCTGAATGGAGTCATGGACCATATATACTTGACTATAAGTCAGCCTCATGTATAAGTCAAGGACAAGTTTTGTGGCCAAAATTATTGATTTTGATATGTGGATATCTAAAGGGTAAAACTTAGAGGTATGTAACAAAGGATCTAAAGGATGAAGGAAGGAAAACGGTGCTGAAAAACTTTAAAAATCCCAGCAGCCATAACTGTTTGTGCTCACCCTAAAGGCCTGGATGAATGAAAGAGCAGAGGTGGGTCAGTGCTTCAAGGACAGATTACACTCTTGCCTTTCATGAGGGGATGGTTCCTTTTTAAAATAAGAATTAAAGTACAGTACTTACATTGACCTGTGGATTAGTCGACTCAGATTTTTGGGTTAATTTTTTGACTAAAATTTCTAGACTTATACATGAGTATATACAGTACTTTCCTAACCTCTGGCAGTTGCTTACCCATATCTATGGAATGAAAGTTGTATTTATGTGTGGGTGCATGCAACACCCATGCACACACAATATAATAAAAAGGGGCACATCACATATCCAAAGAAAGGACTGACAATACTAAATGAATACACCTGATGGCAACAGTGAATTGACCTCAGGGCCAGGCTGGATATAGAGGTGAGCCGATGATTTCTCAGTAGGCCAGGTGATGAATGGTCAGTATCTGGAGTCTAACTGGTCTACTTGCTCATGGAAATCAAACCCCACAGCTATACCGCTGAAACAGAAAGGGGGAAATGAAATCAAACCATGTTTAGGAAGAAATGAGAAGTGGAACCCTCCTCCCTTGATTATTACATTCTGATTGCCAGCTTGAGACATGCAAGTAACCAGAATGGGTGATGGCACTGGGCAAAGTTCTGTTTCTTGCTGGTTGAAGACTGTTGTTTGTGTGTTGAATTAATTCAAATCACTTTTTAAAAAAACACCAAAGACCCTAATTCACACTGGGAATATAATGTAGTGGACACAGAGTAGGATTTGCATTTGAATTCAGATCAGAGTCTCTGCTTAGCCATGGGGAAGTTTATAGACCACCTTGGGCAAGTCACCATCTTTCAGCACCATCTATTTAGAGATCTATTGTAAGGGGAAGGCATTATATTTGATTCTTTATGGTAAATCATGGTAAGCCATTTCAAATTTCAATAGGCAGTACTGGTTCTGGGATAGTTACTTATTTTATTCTTTGAGAGGGGGTAGCCATCCAGACATCATCTTGAAAGGTAATCCATATGAAACCATGAAAAATCTCTTTCTGTTGGCTGCAACATGCCAACTAATGTTCCATTAGATATGAGAATGCTGACCGTAGATAACCTAGAACAACTGTAGTTATTGTGGGACAATTTAACATCACAGTACAAGGTGGACAGGAAAGCTCACAGCTTTTGAGATTTGTACATCAGAACATGCTGTTCCGACTTGTTGACATTTCTTCAACCTAACCAATCAGCCAGACCAATGTTGTGCAGAGTAGACGTGGTATTACAGATTCCTAGCTAAGGTCTAAACAATTTTCTCAGAATGATTAGATCAATTTTTCTGTGCAGCCACAGACTGGTGTAGTGAGAAATCATGCCATGGCAGCAGCAGCAGCAACTGTAGTAGTAGTAATGAAAAGAGGAATAAATTAAATACCTGATGCACGAAGAATACGTGACTGTGGTTGCTCTGCAACACATGGGAAGGAAAATTTGAAATGTTCTCTCCACAGATGCATTTGTAATTGTAAACCACCACCACCACCCTCAGCATGTCAATTAGCTTCTCATGTATATTTTAATGGTTCCATTCCTCATAATAAGCAGCCTCAATGATTTTTAATCTAGGAAGGAGCCATGAAATGCTAAGTACGCCCCCCTTTGGTTTTTATTTTTCTGCACCCATCTCCCAAACTACTAACTCAATATCTACAGATCTTTCATAAGCTAGATCTGAAATCAAAATGCCAGAAATGTGTATTTATCATTTGAGGCCTTGTTACATGTCCTTCCTTCTTGCAGTGGCAGCTGATGGCTTCCAGGCCAGCAGCTGTTGAATGCACTTTGAGTTAATAGTCTGAATTTTAAAGGTGTTGTTCAAGGTGCTGAAGTTCTTTGGGGGATAAAGCTCAGAAACCTGGATGACTTCTTTAAAGTAGAGCTCAGAAACCTGGAAACCCACAGCCACAACTGCCTTCTGGGGAGTGGAGTTTCATAGGTTCACTAGTTAGGGCCTTTTAAGTAAGTACACCTGTCTTGTGGAGCTTTTACCCAAACAATGTTATTATCTTGTAGGTGGCTGCTGAAGGCACTCTTCCACTGAGCTTTCAAGAGTGAGTGCCAGCCTCTGAACTTGTTGTTAGCTCCTGTTTTTACTGTATGAAACATTGTTTAGCATTTTGTGCTTTAACTATTTTATTCTTTGAACTCTTTTTACTTGTGCATTGCCCCAACAGCTAATTGCACGTAGGGGAACAATTAAAAAAGAGGAGCTTATCACATGCACATTTAACCTGACTGCACCCTAACAGAATGAAGCCAGGATACGGGATGCTGGCAGGAATTATCACATGTAATTCACCAACGATTTCACTGGCCGAGCTGCATCCCAGCTCCCAGGTGTGCTTTGGAGACTGTTTTTCCAAGTTGGAAAGCTCCCAGCTTAGATAAGCAGCCTCCAAAGTGTGCCCGGGAGCCGGTGTACTCGGCCAGAGGAATTGGTGGTGAATTACATGTGATAATTCCTGGCTGCATTCTATTAGGGGGCAGTTGGGTAAAATGTGTGTGCAATAAGCTATAGTGTAAACAAATAAATTAATAAGAAATTGGAACTCATCTGGAGCAGAGCAGACACAGGTACCCATAGTTCAGCTCTGAGCTTACCCTTTTGCCGTAATAGCGGGATTCTGGAATTTCCATTTCAAACAAAAAGTAACTTTCAAAATCTCTGATCACCCTGTGTTGAATTTTAGATTTAATTTTTTCAGGGTAGAGATCCATGAACATTGATGGCAGACACAATCAATCAGCTAATCATTTTGTGCTTAAATAATGCTAATAATTATTTGGTTTTTACATTAGAGCCAGAACGAGTGGGGTGGCTCTACCCTTCATCTTTTATGGTTTTGGAAAGGTGTACTTGAGATTTACTGCAAAGCTGGAGTTTCTCTTTTCTGTTCTGAAAGGTATTACCATAAACTGTGTCCCACGAATATAATCAAATGTAAATCCATGAATTTATTTGTTTATTCTATTTGTTCTTTTCACCCTGCTGTGGGAGTTTTTGGGAAGATGTTTAATTTGGAAGCTATATGTATCTCACTATTGTTTTCTATGAAGTTCTTTTTATTGTACAGTAGTTTCTTTTTTATTCTGCCACTATTAGACATGAAACTTTCCTTATGCACTGGGATGCTGTAGTGTGTGTGTGTGTGTGTGTGAAAAACAACGGCTGCAACTGTGAACACAAGGACCGTGTGAAATAGTTCAGAGATCCTTTGGTGGAAGAACAACTGACACTGATTATATCATGGATCTTTAAGAGGTGGTGAACTACCCCTGTAATGATAGGAAATGCCAAATCCCCCTTTTTAATATAGATAGATGTGTGTATATATAGAGAGAGACACAATGTTATATTTTATTTTCATAAGAAAAAAATGGATCAGGGAAAATTATGGAATTTCTTCCGTCAACTCAAAAGTTGAATACCTTTGGCTGGTAACTGGAGCAACCCTGCATTCCCCTTCCACTTTGGGTGCACAAGGAGGACAACAATGTACATACACTGCTCCATTAGAGCAGCTTGATCCCGATTAAACTGTCTTGGCGCCATCCTATGATATCATGGGATTTGTCATTTTGGGAGAGATTTATAACTCTTTAGTGCACTTCACTAAGCTACAATTTTAGCAGTCTGTGGCTGTGAATTCTAAACACTGCAAGAAACTGCAAATACCAGGATTCACTGAATAGATTACTGGCAGTTATACAGTGGGACTTTTGTATCCACTGGGGTTGGGTTCCAGGACACTCCGTGGATACCAAAATCCATGAATAATGACATAGTAAAATGGTATCCTTTATATAAAATAGCAAAATCAAGCTTTACTTTTTGGAATATTCAAGCTGTGGATGGTTGACTCCATGGATAAAGGCTCCATGAATATGGAGGGCTGACTGCAATGGTATCAAAGTACTATAGTTGTGCAGTGTGAGTACACCTGCATTTATATTTTATATACTGGACTTGAGCAGCTAGCTTCTTGTGAGTGAGTAATAACCATAGCAGTTGTCCTTTGTCTGAAGCAAGTTTGTAGCTTCAGCTTATCACAGAAACTTTGCCAGGTAAACCAGTGGTCCAACAGCATATGCTGGCAAGGCAAAGCAGAGCTGAACGAATTCCCTTCCTTTGTTTTTCTCGCCTCTCGTGGGGTTGACTGTTGCAGCAGTTCAGGCTGCTAGCCTGGCAAGTGGAGCTTTAGAAACTTAGCAAGTAATTACAGTGTTTACAATCCACAACCTGCTTGCTGGCACTGTCAAGCCAACCCTGGCCTCTTGAGTACACCAAAAGACACTTGCTGGCAGGAGTTTGCGAAGGTTCCAGACTGGTTACATTAATTACTGTTAACTTAATTTTTATGCATCAGGCAGAAGCTTTTAACTGGCTGTTTGAGAGGATTAAAACCAGCCATTTGTAAATGCTGAAGACGCAATGTCCCTTGTTGGACAATCTGTGTGATAGTGTTGTCTAAAATTAATGTTGGTTGTAAGTCTTCAACAGACCGCCACCCAAAATAACATCCAGGGCAGTGGTGGTGAATTTTATTAAAATATCACCAAGAACGTTAAATGTTTTTTTTCCCTGCCTTATGAAATGGAAGTACAAATTGTAACAAGATGCTTTGTTCTGAAACTAATGCCCTCCTGGGACATCACAAAGGAAACTTTACAAAGCAAACAAAAGATTTTGCAAGGTATTGTAAAATAAAATAACTATAAGTGCATCGATCCCTGAGTGAAATTAAACATCTATGGGTTACTCAGGGATAGCCATCCCCTGTAATTTTAGGAAGTAGCTATGGTTTTTCAAGATGCTAATTTTAAGGTCTGAAAGTGTATTTTGGTGTGCAGTCTAATGCCTTCATGAATGGTTAGGCTTGTTCATAAACTGAGCAGATCTTACTATTCTTGGCTGATTTCTTCCATTTTGGGAGGACTTGGGAGGAGTTGTGGAAGGCAAATAAAGCACAAATGATGTATTTGGAGGCATTTTTCGTGATAGTATGGGCAATACGGAGGTGATTTTTAATAAATGGGAGAGCTTTGGGGGTGTTTTGGAGAGCCACAAGCAGTTTAGGAGAACTGCACCTCTGAGTTAGAGCTTTACAGGCATGGCACATACCCATGTGGGCCAGAGCAAGAAACAGCTCTATCATTAAGGAAATGTCGACCAGGGGCAGCAGATTTTGGGTTTCATAAGGAATGTGAAAGGCTGATTATTAATTTATTATGATTATGCTGAATGTCTCAGAGTGGTGTTTCTAACACTTTCTGCCTAGACACTAGACTAGGATGCTATGTGTCTTGGATTTATGAGAAGCTTCATTTTCTCCCCTGTTTTAGGCAACAAAGTATCCTGTACATGCCAAGCCAATACACATGCACACTTTATCTTAGAAGTTTCCCAAGCCTCTGGAAAATGCAGGAGAACAATATGGCTTTCCATACCAGGACACAGAAGCCTAGTCTTTCCAGCATTGCTTTCTGAATTCTTCTCTCCCCTTTGGGAAAGATCTGGTTGCATTTAAAATACTATTATAGTTATGGCCCCAAGTCCCCAAGTAATTGCCATTAGCCATTTCTCCAAAAATTATTATTATTTGTTGTTTTTGTGTGCCTTCAAGTCATTTTTGACCTACAGTAACCCAAAGGTGGACCTATTGAAGGGTTTTCTGGGCCTGAAAGTGATTCACTCAAGGACACCTAGTGGGTTTCCATTGAAATCTAATGTCCAGAGTCATAGTTCAATGTTTAAACCACTACATCACACCAGCTCTAAGTTACTAAATAGTACTAAAAGTTATTAAATAATTAGATATAAATGCTTTAATTCTGTAGTATGTATACACCCCAAGTGACCTAAGTCTCTGTTCAGTCTTCTCTTCTGGTGCTAACTCTTGACAGGCGACTTGAAAGCTCCTTCTCCCTCCTTTAAAGGCTCCTTATCTTTAAGCCAGAACTGGACTGAACACCTCAGCTCTTTAAAAAGACACCTTCAGACAGATCACTGTCCTCCAAAAGGACTTCAAATAGTAAATGTAAAGTTGGAAACACAACCACCCCAACAGAGAATGATCTAACTTAGGGAGATACAATACAGGAAAGTGAAGAAAAGCATGAGAACCAAGTTTAGGGTAGACTTTTCTCTCAACTGTGATTGCCAGAAATCTTGATCTCTTGCTACTTCAAAGTCAAGACATGGCTCTTTATTCAAGCCTTTAGAGCTTAATTTACTCTAAAAGTACATGTTATAGCCTTTTATGTTGTGTTAAGTTGTTGCCATGTTTATTATTTTTTAGTCCTGTATAAACTGTATTATTGTTTGAACCTGGAATTAAGTAAAGTCCAGTTTAAAACAATAACTGTTCCACATTGTTTATTGTTTTATCTGTAGACTGCCCTGAAATCTCATAATAAAGAATGGGATTTAAATATTAATAATGAATATATAATATCTATGAGAGATTCCTCATTGTCCCAGCCCTTCTCCCTTCCACATAAAGTGCATTGTGATATATCACTGCTTATCCTCACTGTCACAAGCAGGGTTTTTCTGACACCAGCAGCCATCAGCTAAACTAAGCAAATGAAGAAATAATTCGTATAATAAAATATCTTATTTTAAAAACATAAAAAACCAAAACAGATTGCCAATGGCCCTTTGTCATCCCAGAAAATGTATCAGATAGCAATATTAAATGTTAAAATCCTTCCATGGCCAAGCAGGGATTTGAACTCTTATCTCCTGAGTCATTGTATAACACTCAAACTACTACACAAAATGCTAGCCGTCACGTACAAGAGTGGCGCAGGCTTATTTGTAACTAATATTTTTTGCTCCTCTCACATAGTTGGAAGGCTGCTGCCACACTGCAGGAATAATGGAATTCGACACCACTTTAACTGTCATGGCTCCATTCTATGGATTCTTGGGATTTATAGTTTGTTGTGGCACCAGAGCTCTGTGACAGAAAAGACTAGATGTTTCACATAACTGCAAATCCCAGAAATCTATAGCTTTGAGACTTGGCAATTAAAGCGGTGTCAAACAGTATTATTTCCCTACATGTACAGGATTATTCTGTAGGAGGGCCTTTCACAAACCTATTATGTCAATCAGATCATTAAAATCAACGTTTCACTTTCTGAAGTATAGCCACAATTATGACCATATTTGTTGTTTTGAGAATCTGTCACTATAGAACAAGATCCACATACTAGAGAAATCTTGCAGTTCACTGTCACCCATTCCGTAAAACATTCACTCTTCTCATCTATAGCACTATGATTTTACTGTAACAGTCATGGCTGCATCCTGTAGAATCCTGGAGCATGGCATTACAGATCTCTGGCTGTGAATTTTACACACACCTAACTATAATAATAAGTGTAAGCTGCTCTGATAGCCTTTAGGGCTGAAGGGTGGGGTATAAGAACTCAAATAAATAAATAAATAAATAAATAAATAAATAAATAAATATCCTCCTATGAAACTTCCAGTGTGTTTGACTACAACTCCAAGCAACCTCAGCCAGCATCACCAGTGGTCTTGTTTGTGAGGGTGGTGGGATTTTTAGTCCAAGGAGGGTCCAAGGTTGAGAAACTATAAAGAACCTATCCTCCAGTGTGTGTGTGTGTGTGTGTGTGTGTGTGTGTGCGCTTACAACTCCCACCAGCCCCATTCAGAATGGCCAATAGGAATTATAATCTAGAGCAGTTGTTCTCAACCTTCCTAATGCCATGATCCTTTAATACAGTTCCTCATGTTGTGCTGACCCCCAACTAATGGTCTCGGTTCCTAAGACCATCAGAAATATGTGTTTTCCTATCGTCTTAGGCGACCCCTGTGGAAGGGTTGTTTGACCCCCCCAAAAGGGGTTGCAACCCACAAGCTGAGAACTGCTGATCTAGAGGGTCCTTGCAGCAAAACGTTTAGTTTTTCCTTCTGTAGACATCCTCTCTGTCAGACTCCCAGATTTGTCATCTTGATTCAAACCCATTTAAAACACATTAAATATTTGCATTTTCTGCTTCCTACAAAAGCTGTCCACTAAATGAACATTGTTTCACTTTCCCATTTCCCCTTTGTTTTTAACTTCGATCAATCTACACTGGGGTTGGCAAAGTGAGATGTTCCAGGTGTTGTTAGACTGCAGCTTCCAGTATCTCACACCATGAGTTATACAAACTGAGGTGATAGGAGCTGCAGCCCAAGGAAATTAGGAAATTTCTCTGCTCCTGATCTACAGCCTAAGAAAATTCCCAGGAAAGGACAAAACAAACCAGGAATTCTAGGCCCATTGAATTTTATGAAATTCAATGCCCATTGAAACAGATGTGAATTTTGGAAAATCACATACTTTCCCATATTTCCAGAGGAGCTCCTTTGTAGATTGAACCCAGTGGTGCCAAATTACAGTTGACAAGAAATATCTGTTGATAGATGAAATTGGATTTAAGCAGTGTTTACAGTAAATGAGAAGAGACTGTTTGGGTTCTTGCCAAAACTCAAGTATGATGGTGGATTATTGGCAGAGGTGCAGAAGGAACTGGATACTGAATATATATCTGCACTGTATCACATTTGCTGATTGCTCTTGGTCTGCTATCCCAGAGGAAGTGGATGAATCAAAATCACTGTAATAAACAGAGAACAGAACCATGGCATCTGTCTTCTTTCATGCCTTTTGCCTATCAGGAATCACTGTTCCACAGCCACCCTCCCTTTGCCTGGGAATGTAGGTTCACATGGGGCCACTTGCCGTATCTGGCACACAGAATCCAGGAACACACATTTATTTTTTTTTAAAAAGGAAAGGAGTGGATATTATCAGATTGATAAAGGACAAGATGGTACTTTTATCCATTTTTTTGTACAGAAGGACCTGTACAAGTTGAACCTTACTGCATCAGTAGCAAACAGAAGCTGGGCAACCTGGAGGCAGTTCAGGGGGTTCAGAACAGGTTGTTCCACCTTCCAACAGAGCAACAATCCTCAAATGGGAGAGGCGGGATACAAATACTTATTATTATTATTATTAAAAACCAAGGGACTCAAGAGGCATTGGTAAGGGAGGTTCAATTGCCATCCTCAGTATCTTCTACTACAAGTGGTTGCCTCACTCTGCCCAATGTTTGGGATGGCCCTGATGGTCAACACTTTGAGCTCTGCAACTGTGTTCATTGCTGTCGTATCTCTGGTTCTGCTTTGATTCTCTTGTTATCCACCTGCTCACTTTGCCCTTTTGCTTTCTTCCTTATACCACTGTGCTAACTATATCCTGGCATTTGCCCCTGGCACTTACTTGTCTCTCTGTCTTTCTTTATCAGCAGTTCCTACTCAAAGGAGAAATTGCATTTCTTTCTTGATCCCATTTATACTTCATCTTTCTCCCACAGAATGCCAGACAGTATGCATTGGGTTGCTTTCATTTTGTTGTCAGAAGTCTGTGAGTTGGATTAGTTTGGCTTTGCCCAAGGACACTAGTGAGCTTCATGGCTAAACAGGAATTTAAACGCAGGCCAAACATTGACTGATAATGACAGTTTTGCCAGAATATCATTTGCAGCCTGAAGCCTTGTCATTTGGCTTCAGGTAATGTGCAGTGAAAGCAGCGGATGTTCCAAGATGGAATGACGAAACTCACTATTGTACTTGTCAGATTGGAAAGAATTTGCTTGTAATATGGGTTTTTTTTCTTAAATTGCCCCTCCTCCTCCTCCTCCTCCTCCTCCTCTTTTTCCTATTGCTACTGCTGCTGCGGCTAATAATAATAATAATAATAATGATAATAATAATAATAATAATGGCCATGTGTTGGCAGACATCTGCTTATTTTTCACATCCACTTGCGTAACACTTAGGAGGGTGGCTTTGCCAAAGCTTATATATTCCACCGGGAGGCCTTTGTGTCTGAGATTACGATCAGGCCTGATTTGTTCCACTGCTAATGTTGCCATGAATTGAATTAAGGATCCAATAAATTAAGGCTGAGAGATGGACAGTGGAGGAGGGGACATCTGTTTGAAACTGGAGCCTTTGCACAGACTGTGTTTTTTGTGCCTCTCCTTTTTCGGCAACGCTGGTACTGCAAATGCTAAACACCTTTAAGCAATTCATGGCTTTGCTACAATAGGTAAAATATAGATGCAGGAAGGTCTCTAGCTCTAAATCCACCCACTGACTTTCCTAGAGCTAACGGCTTGATCCTGGGCTATAACAGGACTTGTTTTCCAAAGCTCTTCAGCATGAATCAGTTCTGATTTCAGTCATCCATTTGTACCAATCTCCATCCACATTTAACAGAACAACTGAAAAGAGGAAATGGGATACAGGTTGTTTTTGACATAACTATAAAGGTACCTTAGCCTGTGCAAGTCTACCAAAAATATCAACAACAACAAAATGGAAACCCTGCCAATCAGTGGCTTAATCTGTCACTTCTGCATAATGCCACATGCAGTTTTTGAAACCTCAAAAATTCTTTCTGTCCCAAATATGAAGAAATGTTCAAATTTTGGTATTTCTTTTTCAAAAAACACACAAACCCATTCTCTCATACCTTCTCTGGCCCAGTTCAGCAGGCATAAATATTCACAGCCCATAACATCTTATATCTGCTTGACATATCAATGTTAAAAAGGAGGAACCATTTAAGCACTCAAAACTCTCAGCCTAAATGGATGGATCTGCCAGTTTCAGTTTCTCATACTTCACACTGTAATTGTTATTTAATACATCATTTTCCCCAAGAAGAAATATTCACATTTTGGTGAATTCTTACTATGAAATAACCCAAACAAAATTCCCATCTGGTTCAGAATTTTTACAGGATTTCTGATGTAGCTTTTGAAGCCTCTAGCAAAATACCCCCATTTGTGTCCATGAAGAGAACAGTTTTGTATTCAGATTAATGCAAACAAAAATCTCAAATGGTTCAGCCATTTTGAATTTCTACAGGATTTCTGATGTAGCATTTAAAACGTCTCGCAGGGGGCCTTCACTTATTTCAGTGGAGAGAATAGCTTTTTATTCATATCCACATTCTAGGCTCTCCTTTCTATTATTTTTTATTGAAATGAATAAGATTGTATTTGTACCCAGAAGTTCCATGTGTGATTCCTTGGTCACCTGAGATCTGGAAATACTATGTGTTTGTATAGCTTCAAGCAATGCCTATTTTGTCCTTATGGCCTCTCTTGTTCAGTACCTCAAATTCAAAAAGAGATACCTGTAGTTATTGCAACAATAGCGACAGTGATACTTCTAATAAGTGCCCGGCTACGATGACTATAAATATAATGATGAAAGTGATGCAGCTCTGTTAGTTTTCATTATGGGAAGCAACATGAAGAAAGGGATGATACTTGTTTACAAGTAGCATACATACTACAACCTCTATCAACACATCTGTTATTAAATATATATTTTTAGAGAGGGGTGGGATTTTTCACCAAATTAATAGATAAGCTTTCAGCATTGCTTCTAGTATCAAAATTCAGGTTGCAAGCTCTGCAATGCACCATGCACATCGACATCTTATATACTCTGTACATTAAAGCTTTGCCATCCTCTTCCTCCTCATTCGGAGTTGTTATGGCTGCATCCCTTCCTTTGATTTCACTTCCTATAGACAAATTTCTTCAATCCCTTTGTTGGCTGGCAGCAGCACCATGAAACAGGGCAAGGGAGAAAAGTGCATTTCATTTAAGGGTGGGGATTGCCCAAATATTTTATATTTCTCCAGGGAAATAGCACTATACAAGTGGGACGACTTGTAACAAAATGCTGAAGTGTGGATGGCCCTGATAAATGTTCCAGTCAGACAACCAAGCCTTCCTCAAGCACACTCCATTACATTCCCTCTCCCACCAGGTTTTTGAAGGAGCCCTGAACCTTACCAGACAGTCAGCACTCCATGTTCGGACTGTTTTGTTTTTCTCTTAGTGAGTAAAATACCAGCAATACCTTGACGTTTCCCAAAGTTTGCTGATATCCCCCCCCCCCTTGCACATGGAACAAGATATTTTGACTACTTAAGCATGGACATGGCCTGAACACTGGAAAACAAAGCAACAATTCCATATTAACTCTCTCTGAACCTAAGTCCAATTGATTTAAATGCCACAAATAACCAATTATTAGGAGCCTAATTTCAATTTCCAGATTTAGTTTTGGAATGTGTATGAGAGAAGTATGTTTTCTTCAAATGAACTACAGGGGTACAACAATGGGGTGGCATTATAAGAGTTATTTTGCTTATATTATGATGTATTGTTTTTGTTGTTTTATATGTATTTCTTTGTATGGTATCTGTAGTTTCCCCCCTTTGTGGTCTTGCTCACTTCTGCAACTCTGTGAGAGCTGCAACAATAACTCATTGCTACTGCTATTTATAGTGAAATCTTGCTGCAACTGTAGAATTTTATGGTCCAGAAAGATGACAGAGTGTCTTCTCACACCATAGAGACCTGACAGACCACAATTCAAAATGTCTTCATCCCTTCTATTAGTAAAGAAGTGATGGGGAAAAGGTAATTTTGATTTATTTCTATGGGGATTTTGGTGGAGCAGATCTCAGGAGTGGTAAAAGTACCAAATGGCTCAACAAGATGTTGAGCCTACCACATGTTGTTCATACTGTACTACCACATTTGCTCCCCATTATTTATTTCTTTTAAAAAATCACCCATATTGAATGATTAGATATTGAAATGTTTGATAAATACAGAGCTAGAAAAGTCACCGCTTTGGATTACAACTCAGAGTCCCTCAGTCAGCATGATCAGTGGTAATCCTACAAGATCATAGAAGTGTGAGATTCTGGGAGTTCTCAAGAAAGATATTTTTCCTAAGCCATGCATAAACATTTAATAACATAAAAGCAGGAAGTAAGAATTGAGGAGGTGGATGACAAGAGCCAAGTCACATCTGTTTGTCTATGGATGGTTTCATTGTCCCGGGGCCAAATGTACTAATCATAGCATGCATTTCTAAGAGAAAGGATTGGAATCTGTTTCTAACAGAAAACCAAGAATGAATGGAACAGGCAAGGTAACCGCCAAATGTACACTAGGCTTTGGTTTAAAGTAGAATGTACATGAAGATTAAGGTTGGGTTTTGGAATAGAAATCTGGAGACCAAGGTTAAAATCCCTGCTTGGCCATAGCGACCCACTGGGTGTCCTTGGGTAAATCACACACATTCAGAGGAAGGCGATTTCAACTCCCTCTGAACAAATCCTGTTGAGAAAATTCCATGATTTTATCACATGATATTGTCATCTCAGGATCAGCATAAGCTGGAAATCACTTCAAGGCACACAACTACAATAACGTAGGATGTGCCTTTAAAAGAAATATTTTCTCTCAGGCATTTTGTAATTATTTAGGGCCTTGTCTGAGCTGATCTGCCATTTTCACTGTTTGCATATTATATTCTTCTTCTACAGCTTGCTGTTACTAACTTCTTGGGAGGATCTTGGTGAGATATACATTTTCTTGTAATTCTAGAAGCTGTAGTCCCCAGAAGTCAATTTCCCAAGCTGTAGTATGTGTAGCAGAAGGGTATGTATTCCATAAGGCCCTCTGAAAAGCGTGAAGCATCTCTTATTGCCCTCTACAACCCTGTGAGAATGTTATCAGTGTATTCACAGAATATACAGTGTGAAGTTTAAAAGCAATTGCCTCTTCTGCTTAATGGTAGGACAGGCCTTGCTGAAACATATGCTTTGTCCATACAACTTAATGGGAGCCACTGAGAAGAATCAAGTGAATTCATACAAGTTTAGCCCGTGTCTCTTTTTACCCCACCACTTTAATTGTTGATACTCTCTTTTTAAGCAAAAACATTTATACTTATATTTCATTTATCTATCCCCTGCCATTTTATCCCCACAACCACCATCAGAGGTAAGCTAGGCTAAGGGACAGTGCAACTGACTCAGAATGACTCAATGAGCTTCACACCTGAGTGGGGATTTAAATGTGGGTTGTCCTAGTTCATACGACCACTTGACTACACTACCTCACCGCATGGTGAGATACCTTTCCAGCTACTAAAGATTTACCTTAATGCAACATAATATTTTGATATTAATAGCCACAACCATCCATGCATTTAAGAGTAGTTCATTTATGCAAAGCCTAATTTAGGAGTGAGTGACATGAAATCAAGTAGCAAAGAAAGCCCCAGAGACTATCAGATCTGTTGGAATTTATTTGCATAGGAAAGACACTGTTGAAGAATGAAAGACTACATAACTGCAGCTAAGTGGGAAGGTGGGTGGAAGCCATATGGCTCCAATTACTCTGGTGACACTCCTCTCTCCGTCACATGTCCATGTTGAAATGTGTTAAGTTTCGTTTCTCACATTTGGTAACTCACATGGTTTTATTTGAAAAGGACAGCACTAAATTTTATCCAGTTTAGAACCTATTACTTGAATCTTATTTTGCAGTCTGCATGGCTTCAGCATCAGTGACCCACACTCATCCCCTACCAACACACCTTCTTGGCTTGTGAAACCATCTTGCCAGAAGAAGAGTTCTAAAGAACTCAAAAAATAATTGGCACAACATTTTGTGATATTTCAATTGGCCTAAAAAGGGTGTAACTCTAGTAGAGATTTTGAGTCCCCCTTCCCTAGCCAAATCAACAAGCAGCTTTTAAGATCTGTATGGGGAAAGCAATTCCTATGAGCACACAAGAATGCACAGGGTGAACCCAGAATGGTATACAGTTGACCCTTCTTATACATGTATTTTTTATACATGGATTCAAGAATACATGGTTTGAAAATGTTCAAAAAAAGTATAAATTTCAAATATCAAGCCTTGATTTTCCATTTTTTATAAGGGACACCATTTTGCTATGTCATTATATTTAATGGGACTTGAGCATCCATGGATTTTGTTATCCACAAGGGATCTTGGAACCAAACCCCAGCGTATAACAAGGGTCCACTGTATATGAATAGTGCAATAAATAAATTTATATGCCAAAGTAATCCAAATCCTGCAACATGTATCAACAAGCCAAATAACCCATACGCTTAATTGCAATGAATAGGTTGTCTCCTCTGCAAATAACTGTCCAACAGATATTATAGTTACCCAGGCATTCTTTCCTACCTGGTGCCTCATGTAATGCTGAGTGCTAAAAACTGCTAGAAAAATCAGTAGCATCCCTCAGAAAAAAAAGAAACTAAAGCTAGGGTTCATTAAATGGCGAGGGAAAGTAGATTGCAGAACACATCATTCATCCAGCATGCAAACTAGATGCAATCCTTATCCCCCCCCCCCCCCCACACACATCTTCAGTATTTGCTGTGGAATGATGAGAAATCCACCAGAACAGAACTTCAGATGGCACAAAGGGAGAATGATAAGAGACCAAAGAATTGCAGACATTGTGTGAGGAGAGAAAGTATCCCTTGATCTTCTGATGGGGCTTCATCCATCCCTGTTAAATACTTAATCAGACCTTGTTTCAACATCTGGCTGCTTTAGGCATTTCCAAATATGACCCCGAGGTTCCTTGGTAGACTCGGGTGAGAATTTCTGTTTCAGTTTGTTACGGTGAGAAGTTGATAAAATCCGCAAAATTTGGCATGGAAAGACATTAAAATGTTCAAATTCTAAATGGGAAAGAAATATAAAATTCCACCATCCAGGGCCAGATCTCCGAGTGATGAACTCTGAAAATGTTGTGTTTTAATCCCTGTGCATTTAACTATTAGGGTTCCCATCTCTACCCCCTCGCCCCGAGAAATTTCTCATCTTTAACAGGTACATGGCAGGCACGTACAACACGTTCTTCTCCATGCAGGGAATAGCTGTGCTGATTCAATTTGACTAGTGTGGGTGTCTGAGGTTTTCATTTCAATATCTTTTGGAGGATTGTGCCAACATTCACAATTTCTTCCATATTCGGGCTGGAGAGAGGTTTGAAAAATCCAAATGCAGGAAAAAGCAAAACTGAGAGATTTTCATCTCTATTGAGCAGTAGGCTAGAATTCTGAAGATCTGAAATCTGAAATGAGGGTTTTACAGCTGCCACGTATCCCTGCAGCCTCTTGCATCTGTCATAAGGATTCACCTTAAAATCCAGCATAGAAAACAGCCCATCCAATAAGGGACTTTAATATCCTGATTCTCAGTTCCATTTTCTTTTAGATATTTTGCAAGCCACCTTGAGAACTTGGGGTCAATGGTGGCAATTAATATTTCAAGCAAATAAATATGGTTTATCGAACCATTTCCTGTAGTGCTATGTATTATGTATGTATTATCCTACCTGAGAGTATGTATTTTCCCTGGATGAAGATTAACCTTCCATTTTGAAGCCTCGCCCTCCCTCCAGTCCATCTGCCTTGGTCCAGGCCTCAGAGGTAGAGAGGAACTGCTGGACGTCTTGCCCTCTCCCTCCATCACTCCCTTCTTCTGTGTCTTGTCTTTTTAGATTGTAAGCCCGAGGGCAGGGAACCATCTAACTAAAAAGGTTGCATGTACAGCACTGTATAAATTTACAGCGCTTCATAAATAAAGGTTAATAATAATAATAATGAAATGGATGCTGCATAACAAATACATTTGCATAATTTCTCTAATTATTTCTGTTTTCCCCTTTACTATTAAAATAGGTTGCATCTTGTTTGTTTGTAAAGGGATAGTGAAGGAACAATGTAGGGTATAGAGCTATGGAAATATTTAGAAGGGGGAAAGCATCTCATTGGGGTTTTTTTCTCATTGTTTTCATATAGAAAAATTGGATATTTCAGAATATATATATATATATATATAGGCTCTGGGGAAATTTTTATTTTGTAATTAGTAAAATGCTTTCAAAGTCAAGGTTGCAGAGACAAGGTATGAAGATTTGTATGTAAGATTATCTACAGAATTAGAGAAAAATAAATCCTGTACATACATTAAATTTATGCAACACTGAAAGGTAAGATGCATTTTCGAACCTTCATAACAGCATTCTGGAGATGAGCCTGCTTTGGTTATACAAATACATTATCAAAGATTTCAATAAATCTTTGTTAAATTTTATATCTAAAATTGCTGCTGGTTCAGTCCTTAAGACCATGACTATTTCTGTAAAAATAATACATTTCATTTCGTTTTGTTTCATTTTGTTTAACAAAAACCACAGTTTCTGGATCCCCCCCCCCCTCTTTTCTTCAGATGACAAAAACCTACAAAATATCCACTTAGATATTGTATGGTGCAGCCAATTGCATTTCTCATTAGTACAGGATATTTTCACAGTTTTGCTTGTATGAAATTGAGGCTTTCATATTTTTAAATTGCATAATTATACTCACTAGCATAATTTTATATGCTTACTAAATGAAGAATCATGTATTTTATGCTGCTACAGGATTAAAACAGCTTTTGGTTGGATATGAAAATAAGTATTGTGTGTATTTCAAGTCCCCTTCCCCAAATTTCTATCTTTGTCTCAGAAAAATAATAAATAATTTTTTCTAAAAATGTTATCACTTAAGTAGGGTGCACAGGTAGATATTATCAAGCAGTTATGTTCTGTACCCAAAACCATATGCTGAAATTTTACTGTGTTTGTGCAGAATCATGGGACTGGCACATTCCCAACCTGGAATCAGAGATGTTAACAGTGTACCCAGAAGACAATAGTCACCCACTGAGTCCATAATGGTAAAAAAAATGTCCTCGGGATTAAAATCGGATCGGGATTAAAATACACCACAGAATTTGTGGGGAGTTTATTGTAGATGTAGGCTAAAACTACAGCAGATTTAGAACCTGATTTACCTATCCATTACACTCCAGTTTTGATTTCAGACTCAATCCAATCCACTTCAGATCCTGAATCTGGTTTGAGATTGAGAAATCTGTATCTTTGGATCTCCCTTTCACTTGTGCTAGGAAACCAAAACAGCAATTATTTTTCATGCCCCATCCCCGCAACTGCAAGAAAGTTGAAGGTGTGATCAGTGGTGTCACTATGGTTGATGTCACTCAGTGCAGTAACTCATGGTGTCACCCCCCCCATTGATCTCCTCCCATTTCACACCTTATATAATCCTTATTAATGCTTTTTTTTGCACTAATGATACTTGTAAATCATAATTTCCATATATCACTGAATAAATGCTAATAGTTGTGACATAAACAACTAGCAAAATTAAAATTAACCTTCAAATTACAAAATCAACGCACAACCTAAATATTTACATATACATGGTCAAAATCTGATATTTTTACAGAAAATTTAAAAAGACTATTTTTTCTTCTAAAAAATCATTTTAAACAATTTTTAAACAATTTTAAATGTCAAAATTTGATATTTTAATTCAAACATATTCTGGGGCTTGTCCTTTCTCCTCCCACTGAGCCTCACCCCACTCCCACTATCTCTTAAAGCATTTTAAAGGGAGACAGTTGAATGCTAAAGCCCATTTCTGCCAAAAGGTAGATGTTTGAGGAGCAGTGGTGTCACACACCCCGTTACACTGTCACCTGGTGCGGTCCGCAACCCCTGCACCGCCTATTGACACCACTGGGTGTGGTATTCCTTTCAGGATTCCCTACTGAATTGCAAATATGTCTTTTCAAGAATTTATATGATAGCCATCTTTACATCCCCCCCACCAGCCAAAATGAAATCATTTTAAAAGCGTTTGCAGTCAGCAGAACATTCAGTCCTATTGGCTGATGCAGCTTGCTGCTGTCTAATGTACCTAGTGATGTATTTCTGTGTAGCTAAACAGTATGTGTGTAGCTGACATACACACACACAATACAAAGACACAAGAAAAAGAACATGAAAAAACGCATACGTTCCAGAAGGCGTAAGTGCCCCGCTATTGGAGTCACCATTCTAAGAGTAACTAAGAGAATTCCAAAGCATCAGTGTTCAAATACAGCTGCACTGAAAAGTACAGTTAATGACCAGAACTAATCAAGTAATACATTGAGAAGCAGTGAGGGGGCCACTGGGTTGGGTAAAGGCAAAGATTTGCTGCCAGCGAAATCTAGAAAAACAGCACAAGCCTGCATGGCAATGTGGATTTACAGAATCTAGAATTTCAAAATCTGAAATCTTTCAAAATCCCAAATTGTCCACATGGGTGTCTGAGATAGTGACACCTTTGCTTTCTGGTGGTGAAGCGTACACAAACTGTTTCATGCACAAAGTTATTGAAAACATTGCATATAAAACTATCTTCAGGCTATGTGTATAAAGTATATATGGTGCATGAATTAATTTCATGTTTAGACTTGGGTACCATCTCTAATAATAAATAATTAAGATATCTAATTATGTATATGCAAATATTCCAAAATCCAAAACACTTCTGGTCCTAAGCATTTCAGAAGAGGGAGACTCAACTTATATACAATTCAGTAACATCATGCCATCTCTACCTGCCAGCCATTGTCACTAGAGGGTTTTTGGTGTGATTCTTGCTCCAGATTGGAAGCTAGAGCTCTCACTCTGTAAAGGCCAGCTGCCCCCACCTCCCCTACATACACATCACCCTGTCATGGCATTTTCCTTATATGAGCAGTTGGAGACATACAGTCTGTCTCCATCTCATCCAGACTGGGTTGATCGATTGCAGTCACTTCAGCCTGGGCAAATTCATACCAAGTCGGAATTGAAATGATCTGATTTACTTTGGACATGGTCTTTTGTTTAGTTGTCAATCTCAACTTATGGCGACCCTGTGAATGAGAGTCTCCTATAGCTCCCTGCTTAGGTCCTGTGGGCTCAGGGCCATAGTCTTCCTGATTGAGTCTATCCATCTGGCATGTGGTCTTTCTTTCTACTTCCCTCCACATTCCCAGCATTATTGTCTTTTCTAATGAGTCATGCCTTCCCATTATGTGACCAAAGTATGATAACCTCAATGTTGTCATCATGGCTTCCAGGGAGAGTTCAGGCCTGATCTGTTCTACGATCCATTTGTGTGTCTTTTTAGCTGCCCATGGTATCTTCAGCACTCTTTTCAAGCACCAAATGTTGAATGAATTAATTATCTTCCTATTTGCTTTCTTCATTGTCCAGCTCTCACATCCATACATAGTAAAAGGGAATGTAGTGGCTTGAGTGGTTCTAACTTTAGCATTCACCTGTATATCTTTACACTTTACGATTTTGTATAGTTATTTCATAGTTGCCCTTTCCATTCCTAATCTTGGTCTAAATCAATCCAAATCAGTCTAATTCAATTTATGGAAACCAGGATTTATCATAAGCAGTTGCACAACCTAGCAAAAATATTCAGAGCATCAAAATTTCCATTCCCACATGCACTAACTGAAACTATGGTTGAACTGTAAGTGACAACATTAAGACTAGATGATGAAGAAATTGTTAATGTGCTCACTAGAGTAGATATAAAGCCAAATCAGCTGTTTTGATTTTATAGTGAGTATAAGTTTAAATTATATTCTCCTCCCTCCCTCCCTTCCCTCAGAGAATTAAAGTTTTAGAAGTTGGGACAAGCAAATCACAAGATTTAATTTAGATTTAAGGCAAATGTTGCTATCTTTGGTTTTGCTCTATATTTTCCACCATATTCTTTTCTTTTCCTCTCCCTTTCCCTGCAGAAAATTCATAGGTTACTTGATTCCTCCATCCCCAGCCTCTACATCATAAAAAATCATTGCAAAAGTGACCAAAGGTCTTTAATATTCTTCACTAGTAGAAATCTCTTTGAACACTGCAATCGATTTTTCCTTCTCTTGGTGCATTAAAGTTTAGTCTTCCCCCTGTCCCTCTATGCCTGCATTTTCATGGTTGAACAGCTAAGAACACACACATTTTGAAAACATCAGAAACAATGTTATGTTTAACCAAATTGCATGATATCAGCTATTGGTTTTAAATGAGAATTGCCTGAAAGAGTGTGATCGCATAATGGGGAAATGGGTAGGAGAGAAAAAGGGACATAGGGTGATATTATTCCTAATAAACTGATATTATATACTTATATACCAGATGTTTTTAAAGTATTTATAAAATCCCCTACAATTTCGTTTGGCTGGTGGCTCTAAATTCATGGCATGCTTGAACCTAAAGTTGGGGGAGCAGGTGGTGAGCAAACAGAAAAAGAAAAATTATGTAGCATATCTGAAAAAAAAAAAACTGCCAAACATTGCTGGCACAATCATGGCAGAACCATCATTGCTGGAACTGGAATGTAATTCTTTACTAATTTTTTTCTTATAGAATCATAGAATCATAGAATCATAGAGTTGGAAGAGATCCAGTCTAACCGCCTGCCATGCAGGAAATCCAAATCAAAGCATCCCCGACAGATGGCCATCCAGCCTCTGTTTAAAGACCTCCAAGGAAGGAGACTCTATCACCCTCTGAGGGAGTGCATTCCACTGTCAAACAGTCCTTACTCTGTCAGGAAGCTCCTCCTAATGTTGAGGTGGAATCTCTTTTCCTGGAGCTTGCATCCATTGCTCCGTGTCCTGTTCTCTGGAGCAGCAGAAAACAAGCTTGCTACCTCCTCAATATGACATTCCTTCAAATATTTAAACAGGGCTATCATATCACCTCTTAACCTTCTTTTCTCCAGGCTAAACATCCCCAGCTCCTAAGTCATTCCTCATAGGACATGGTTTCCAGACCCTTCACCATTTTAGTCACCCTCCTCTGGACACGCTCCAGTTTCTCAATGTCCTTTCTGAATTGTGGTGCCTTGAAGGATGCAACAGATAAATTTAGCAATTTTCTTCCTACAGAAAGTGTTTCAGACCCGTGCAGCTTTCAAAGCTTATTCACTATTCAGGTTTTATTCTGTGCAAAATTTACAGTCAATTGGTTGGCACAGAAAACAATGTTTTCTACACAGGAAGCAGCATTTTCTGTGCAGAAAATAATAACAATATTTTTGGTTCGGCAAAAGCTGTTTCCTATGTGAATTTTGTCTAGAATAACTTCTGTGCTGAAAATATTCTTATTAATCTAGGATTCTTCACACTAAAAACACTAAAAAAAATGTTTTTCAACCATTATCTGAACATTTTGAATATTCCTTCCATCCTAATACCAGAAGAACAAAAGATGTGATAGTTATTTAATGGGGCAACCCTCAAGCAAATATTTATATATTAAAAATTGT
>NC_056525.1:107261371-107339825 GCF_019175285.1 Sceloporus undulatus | reverse complement strand
AATCACTGTAGAGAAAATAACTACGTAGCTACAATCTACCACTGGGTCCCTTTATTTGTCTGCTCACTATTATACTCTTAGCTACCAAGCTTGGGCATACTAGTAAAGTAAGAAGCTGCCTTTTCTCAAGTTAGGCCATTGCCTACATGGATTACAAGTGGCTCAGATATCAAACAACGATCTTAGCCAGCTCTACCTAGGACTGAATCAGCAGCATTTTTGCATTCAAAGCATACATGCAACCAATGAGCTATAGCCCTTGCCTAAATTGAATATTGACAAAAAATATTTTTGCAAGGCCTTGGAAATCTACATCTTAACAATGGTTAATTAAACTGGAGCGACTGTGGCCTGGCTAGCTGTATGCAAGAATGTTAAGGAAACTGAGCAAAGCTATTTGAAGAATATTAGATAAGATATCATTGCAGGGCACATTGCATACAATACGAGTATTGCTCCTCCCAAAAGTCTTCTGCCCCCAATGATTTTTTCCTTCAATCCCAAATTGCAGAGATTGTGAACCTGAAAATGATTCACACCTAGAACCCTTGCATTTGCTGTTCGTCTCATTGCATGTGACAAAGGTCACATTCTCTTTGTTAATTTTGCCCAACCTTTTTCTTTGGGTGCCTAAACTGTATATCTAAATACTGGGCTGAAGTTTCAAATCACTTTCATGCTAGAAATTTAGATGCTGAAAGAAAATTTCATCGGTGCAGATTTTTGAGGGGGTGGGGGTACCCTCATTTTGCCCTTCTCTCTTGTAGATAGACCCTGACATTCAGAAAAAGAAGAACGTCTGTGGGCCGGCGGGTGGGAAGCATTTTTCTTTGAAAGAGATCCTGAAGATCAGGAAACCCATACTACTGTATGGACTCCAATCGCACTGTAGTGTGTTCTCAGATGTTACATAAGTATTTGTTGTTGTCTTCAGTATACTCATTTATTCACTGGGACTGCAGAAGTAGCCACCAAGCATTCCCCTTTGCACAATGGAGCAGGAACACTGGAAGATGCATAATCAACTGCATAGACTCAGTATTCAGCAGAAGGGTGATATAGTCCGATTCCTATGCAACTGTGTGAACATAGCTTTACTCAGTGCAAACACAGTAATTCATTGTTTTGCTTTCCTGTTTTTACAGTCATTCTTAAAAAAAATAGATTCATGATAGGTTCTGTACACAACCGCTATGCAACTGTGTGAGCACAGATTTATTCAGTGCAAACACAATAATTCATTGTTATGCTTTTGGAAAGTGTAAAACGTTACTCTAATTTTGAAATGCCTTAACTTTTCCTAATATTTTCAAATGCTAATGTTGTTTAAGCTCCTTAATATCCTTGTATACAAGTGGTCATGATTCAAAGGTAAATGAACAGTGGACCCTTGACAGGCTAGGAAGAGTGAGGTGACCCACTCTACAAGGAACTGATTGGGTGAATAGGGAGGCATGAAAGGGCAATGACTTATTACTTATTTAATTTATTGTATTTCTAGTGTCAGGAAAGAGACAAGATGCTTGTGGACTGCTTGCTTTGTCAGAGTAATTTGAAAGTGTCTTGAATACTATAGGCATAATTTTATTGTTATACTATGTTAGTAGTTGCATTTCCCCCCAAAGTCATGGAGCAACAGCATTTGAAACCAGACAACATCGGCTGGTTCTGACCAGATTTTTTCTCCAACACCTTTCTTCCTTCATGGCTGCTGTACCTGTGGTCCTTTCTCTCTGGAGGTTGCCACCTATGCCTATATAAATAAAAAATTTATTTATTATTATTATTATGCCAGTGTATTCACACCAATATGGTGCACTCACAGGATTCTGTCCTATGTGATTTGGCCAGCGGCAACATGGCTGAAGTGTGCATGGTGTGGGGAGGATTTTCCCTCAAGGAGCAAAACGTATCAGGCAATCACTGGAAATACATCACCAGTAAAGGGCTGACAATGGATCTGCTGCTGGACTGTACCATGCCAGGGCATGGGTACAAGCCAAGCATTTTCTCTGGTGTATTGATTGTGTATGTACAAAAGGTGTAGATTTTGAATATAGGGCAGCATTCCAAAATCAGTCTCCTATGTGCACTCTGAAAATCTGGAAGACCAGCAACTGATACAAATTTTGAGAGGTTTCTGATTGTTTGTTTCACTTCTAACTCTTCTTGGTGTGTTAAGGAAATATGAACGACTTGCTATAGGTTCAGATGGGGAAAAGCATCCCTGTACTTCTCTCTGGTTAGTGATGAGTCATGTACCTCTTTGTTTTTATTATAAATAAAGGCAGAAAAGTAAGGATCCTATCAGCATTGTTCATTTCTAAAAAATAAATAATGCTGCATTGAATTAAACTACCAGCGTGTGTTCCTATATTGGTCTAATAATAGTGTCTAATCTTTTGCTAGTGAAAACAATTTATGTTGCAGCAGGGATGAGGGACATGCCTCTCTCTAGATGCTCTTTGACTGCAACTCCCATAATCCCTCACCCTTCACTGTTGGCTAGGGTTGATGGGAGTCACAGTAAAACATATGAAAGGTCATACATTCTTTACCTCTGCTCTATAGCATCATGTAGCATAAGATTAGACCAGCAAGCCCTTGCTAGCGTTCCACTGGTTTTGTACCAATGGATAAATATTTCACAAGTACTCCACAGCTGTGTGTATTTGTGGGTTGCTTGTCTGTGCTATGGATTCACACAACATCCTAAAAAGTTAAACAACATGTGCAATGATTAAGGAGGCATAGCACTGGTTGCACAACCCTGGTTTGGACACTGTTCCTGCCTGCTGTCCCCCAAAGTGCAATTACTCTGTTGTCATTGTGTGCCTTCAAGTTGTTTCTGACTCATGGCAACCCTAAGGCGAACCTGTCATGGAGTTTTCTGATGGCTGAGAATATGTGACATGCTCAACTTCACCCAGTGGGTTTCCATGGCCAAGTGGGGAATCGAACCGTGGTCTCCAGAGCTATAATACAATGCTCAAGTCACCATGCTGGCTTTGACAACTACTTCTACAACTGTATTTTTGTTAGAATAAGGCACAAACTATGTCCTGGCAAGTGTTCATCTCAGGCCTGAATTGAACATCAGAGAGAACAGTGACAGACAGGATTACCCCATACAGGCTATGATGTCCAGCATAGCAGAACTCACTTACAGTTACCAACTCCCAGCCTTTATGGTACTGATGTCATAGACCCTCTCAACAGGCATTCTGCGGATATAAACCACACACAGACATAATATCAAGTTGAGTATGTCCAGAGTATTCTGATTCTGAATCCCCCCCTCCATACCTGCTCTTCCAACTTTACAATTCTATGATTCTATGATTTTTGTGATAATATTCATATGCCTTTATTGGAGATTGAAACACCACAGGTACATCTGTTACCTCAAGCACAACCTATTTCAATATTGTAAATTCATACATTCAGTTGGGAGACATTGCAAATTGGGTAATGGAGTGATAAAATCTATAAAGTTGCTACATACATGTACAAACCAGCCCATTAACACACACAGACGGATATAATTTGAAGTACCATGATTATTTACAAAGTCACTATTTGTTTTATTGTTATAGTTGTTGTGTGCCTTCAAGATCTTTCAGACTTATGGCAAACTTGTCACAGGGTTTTCCTGGCAAGATTTGTTCTGAGGAGGTATGCCTTTGCTGAGGCTGAGGAAGTGCCACCCTCCCAAGGTTACCAAGGCTGAGCAGGGATTCAAACTCTGGTCTCCAGAGTTTTCATTCAATACTCAAACCCTTACACCACACTGGCTTCCATCTATCTGATATGTAGAAATGCATCAGGTTTCTGACTGCATTTCAGTCAAATATAGATGCACATATCAATTTTCTCAAAAATCAGTGAACTTTTCCTTGTGCTATGTTACTCTGACTCTCCCAGCGAGTTAGAATAATATATTCTATACCTTCATTACTCTTTCATGTTAAGCATGGTAAACAGGGTGTTTCCTTGTTCTTTGTTCCTTGTTGAGTTTCCAACTCAATTCATGTAATTTTTTATTTACTTACTTACTGAATTTATATCCCACCCTTTCTCTCAAAATGGGATTCAAGATGGCTTACAATAATTTAAAAAGATAAAACTAAAACATTAATTACAGATTTGTTACTTATTTAATGATCTTTGTATTTTATTGTAAGATGTTGTGCTACCTTTAGTTTCAACTTAATTTAAAAATAGAAAGTCATGTTAAAAATGCACCTTTGGCATTATGTACCTTTTAAATGAGAGCCACTGTGGTGTAGTGGTTTGAGTGCTGCACTACAACTTTGGAGACCAGTAATGCTTTCTCACGGGAAGTATGGCCTGTTACAGACTGCCAAAATAAAGTTGCTTCGGGTCTCTTTGGAGGTATGCTATTTAAATGATGCATGAGTCCTAAGAGTCTGGAGGTCACGCCAAAACCACACTCCATTCCTAAGCACTGGAGTGCAGCTTTGGTGCAGCTTCCGGAGTCTTAGGATGCATCCATCATTTAAACAGCATACCTCCAAAGAGACCCAAAGCAGCTTTATTTTGGCAGTCTGTAACAGGCCTAAGTATCTTTAAAATGTGATTAGAACGTGTTAATAACACGATTGTGGGGAAGATTCTCACATCCCTGCATGCTTCTCCCATTTGTGTCCCATATGTAAACTGGAATTGACATGCCATTGGTTAATAACGGAAACTCCCATTATTACCCAATGATGTGTCTGTTACAGTTTACACATAGGACACAAAGAAGCACAGGGCTGTGTGATAATCTTCCCCCCAATCACACTACTGTATTGCCACATTTTAATCACACTTTAATGATGCTTGCCTCTTCCATGGGAAAGCATCCCAGGGTTCAATAAGTTGTAAGTGGCTTGAAGGCTTACAACAACCTTTTAAATATCAGCATTATTATATTTAAGGCAATGTGCTGGGGATGATCTCTCTCTCTCTCTCTTTGTGTGCACAGACATGCATTCCAATAACCTGTCAACTCATGGTGACTCCAAGGATTTCATAAGGTTTTCTTAGCAAGGAATACCCCCATCTTCTAAAAGATAGCCACCAATAGCTGGTATTCTTTGGCTATCCCCCATCCAAGTGCTAACCAAGCTTGACACTAACTAACTTGAAAGGTCAGATGGGACTGGATGCCATCAGGGTATTTAGGCCTGTGGTCCATGTACCCCTAAAATATAGGAATCCAGAATCAGATTACTTCTCTCTAGCTCTTTCAAACCACTCTTCATTCCTTGGGGTCATCTCAGTTTTTATCACTGTATGTAGAGGCTACAAAGTGTTCCTTCAAGTCTGAAGTTCAAGTCATGCTCTCAAGTCATTCTTTTCAGCAAGCTAAGCTCCTCACAAGACAGATACAAAACCATCAAGATAGGAACTGCTTCTCAGTGGAAGCCCCTAAACTTGTACCAAACAGAACTCTCAAGCCAAAGCACATACCAGGATTAGTCTGAAGTGCATAATCTATTAGTAGGACAACACAGTTCATTTTCTGACTCAAGGTGGAGAGTTAATATTTATCTTTTGTCACAAAATGGTATAAAAAAGTTCTAAATATAAATTAAAGAATCTCAAAATACAATTTACAAAAATCAATGCCAATTATTCACAATCTATTTTTGCTTTTTAAATTAAATACTGTAGCTACGTTTCCAATTTACTGGGTATTATTATTTAGAACAAGGATGGCCTCCTGGTAAGCTACTGACCATTTCTGGGTTTCAGGTAAATTTGCTCTTGACCTCAGAGGCTCTAATAAATTGAATCATTATTTGATAAGAACACATGTTCAAACATTCACTTGAAAGTTTTGTTTGTTTTAAAAAAAACATTCTGCATTTCATATAAATATTTTTACCTTACTATCTCACTTTCATTGTACTGTACATCAAAAGCATATCACTGCTTCTGAAGGAGATCCATTTGGGGGGGGGGTGAATTTGTTTTTTAGTTTACCTCTCAAGTAATGCCATACAAGTTGTGATTATATTGTGAAGCCCTTATAGTGTGAGGCAATACTAAATTCATTACAAAGATCAAAGTGGACACGTTTGAAATTTCCAGTCCTGGAAGGCATTTTGAGAGCATAGAGTAATCCAGTGGAGCAGGGAATTGGTCATTCTGCACTCTATAATGTTAACAAGTATTATCTCCAAAAATGATGAATGTACATTTCTATTCTAATTGTAGCAAATGTCAATTTCACCATGCCATTTCAACTTAATGAGTTGGATCCAGATTTGGTATACTCTACTTGTTAGTGTATCATGCAAATTGTTGTGGATTGTTGCACATTCCCATTGACGCTTGCTTTCACTTTCCCATGCAAATTTGCATCTATTTGTCCTCCTTCTGCTGAAAATGTGCAGCCATGCAAATCCATGCATATCTGTGTGAAGCGGACGGATGGCCACATGTTCGGTAATGTGCATCCTCACGGATACTCTGGTTAAAACTATGAAATTCTTTATAGAGTTCTCCCTTCTCACACACAAAAAGCCCAAATTTCTCCAATTCATATATGGTCAGATAAAAGTCTATTTGATTTGAATGAGGAATATTTTAATCACATAGCAAGCCCTTGGTCATGCTTCGAACAGACACAATGGTAAGAATGAATACGTTTTGATCCAATCCCAGGAGGGACCAAAAAAAAACAACAACAACTTTAGGAGGAAATCCAGACAAGATAGATAGGTGAAACAAATCTGTCTGTCTTAATAGTTTGTTTTAAAGGACTATGTTATTTTGCTTTTAAAAGTTCTTAAATAATATTTTAACTTGTTTCAAATAGTTTTTAATTTCTATATTGTTTTAAATGTTTTGAGTTGTTGGGTGTTCCCTCGTTGGGCCTCATAGTTCTAGGAAGCTATATATAAATACTTTAAATAAATAAATGATGAGCTCAGTGCCCACGTCTATACTGAATCTCATGTTATTTCATGGAGAACGTTAGACATTCTTTAGTTCCTCAGTATGTATACCTTTGTAAACAAAACTTGTACCTCTCATACCTGCTATTAAAACCTGTTTGAATCCAGAAAGCAACTTCTTTCAGCATTCCACTCAGGTCATTACTACCAATTGACTATATGCAGAGAGGCCTTCCAAAGACTCTTTGCTTTTATTGAGTTATCTACTCCAAAATGTATTGGTACACTTCCATATAAATATGATTGGTGCACTCTAAGCAATGTTTTGACTATTCTATTTACATATTTTTAAATTTAAAAAATGGTTATGATTTTAAGAATCTTCAAATGGTGGGAGGCTTGAAGTGAAGGTCATGTAGGTCAGACAAACAATTTTTGTACTCTTTTGTTTTTCTTCCTTTCTCTACATGTATCTAATTCAAATACTGGAAAAATTATTTTACTAAAATTCCATGAAAGTCACACTGCAACTGCCAAAGAAGAGGAAAATGCTGCAGAATACTTCCGAAGAGAACAGTAACATTTTGTTTTCTGTTCTGAGGTTAACAGCTAAGAGAATGGAGCAAGTCTATCTTATTCATATATATGAGGGCCCAGATTGATTGATTGATCTATCAATCGATAGACAGACAGACACTGCCAGCATCTCCACTTCTTTTTAGGCCCTCAGTTACTACATTTACCATGGACACAACAGTAGGTAACAACCAACACCTGAATAACACAGCAGGTGTTAAACTGTATAATTTTAGATTTATAGGAGGCCTGTTGCAGGTAGCAACTGGGGAGATCACACTCCTGTTACATGTGCTCACTATAATTTCATAATCATTCATTTTCTTTTTAAAGTACAATTAAATTGTTTCACCCTTTTAGGCCCCAAAATATGATGTATTAAAGCAGCGGCTCTCAACCTGTGGGTCGCGACCCCTTTGGGGGTCGAATGACTTTTTCACAGGGGTCGCCTAAGTCCATCGGAAAACACATATTTCCTATGGTCTTAGGAACTGAGACACCGCAATTATTATGGTTGGAGGTCACCACAACACAAGGAACTGTATTAAAGGGTCATGATATTAGGAAAGTTGAGAACCACTGTATTAGAGGAATGTGAGCAAGTTACAGTGTGCTTATCTACTGCCATTAAAAAAAACCTCTCCCATTCCTATTCATGTAATATCAGTAATACACTTTTGATGTATGTTTTTTCCATGAAGGAATTTTCTTGATTTTTTTTTTTAAAATGGACCTTTTCAAATCACTGTTTACTTGTAGTGTCACATGGATAACTGAAATTCTATATTTTCAGTGCAAACCTTCGTACAAGATATGCATGCTGTGTTTCCCTCTCTGTGGATTTTAAGAATCGGTCATACATTCTGTTCTATATACTATCCTCTTTCCAAGCAGAAATTTCCATTCCCTCGTCAAATAGTAATTTTCTAACTTATTTTTTTTACTGACTTTCATAGGGTTGATTTAGCCTTCAGGGTGAAACAAAACATTCTGTAATCTTTTTTTTTCCATCTCAGTAAAAGGATAGCTAAAATTACCAACAGATGACATGATTCAGCATCTTTTTTTAAAAATACCAAAGGAAATGCATCTAAAATATTTCAATGCTCATGTTAGATCACCACTTCCAGAATGTACATTATATGCTTTTTAGATCTAGTGAAATACTGAGAAATAAATTAATATGGAGGGAAATAAACAAACATTTGCTGACAGTTTCGGAACAGACATAGAAGACAAAGGTAGCAATGGTTTTTCACAGTGTGCTGAAACATATTCCTTCTGATTTATTTTTTCCTTTTGAAAGCCTCATATGGACTCTCCCTCCTCCTCTAATGGCACAAAATATCTCAAATAGCAGAGAGTCATTTTGATCTCACGGGAAGACATTATACAAGATCGCAATGGGAAAGGCTTCCCGAATTAGATCTCTCTTCCCATATAGGATTGTTCCCTGCTGTACATTTTCTAGCAGTTTGACTAGCCTTGTTCTCCACTTTTAAACTGTGGGAAAAAATAAGTTTTCTTGTGGAGAAAATTTGACTACTGGATTGTGCCCACTTACTGGTAGTCAGCTCCATTGTTCCCTTTTGAAATTTGACTTCTCTATTGTGCGGAACCGGGCCACCTCTCCCCACCCTCATTCCAGGGCTGCAGTGGAAAGGGAAAGCTGTACTTGAATTAGCAGTGAAATTTATGATTAGCACATATAAAATGTTTTCATTTTATTGGAACATGGGGATCTAATCAGGGTTTTACTGCGTGAGTTTCTTTAACCCACTATCTACATTCATTTCTCTCTCTCTTGCTCTTTCTCTCTCTGTGTGTAATTCCATGCCCACCCACATAGTCTCCTTTAATTGGTTTTTCTAACAACTCAATTCCTGATGCTCAAAGCAATTTCCTTGCTCAGCTCTCAGCTACCATGACCTTTCCCCCATTTTATCTCCTTTCATATCCCAATATATACCTTTCCTTGACCTTTGCTTTCACTGTTAGACAGACAAAAAACCTCCTTCTCCTTGAACTGATGCTTCTCTCTCTCTCTGGGATTGCCCTGAATCAAATTTTCCAAATACACCCACAGAGAGAGGTGTCCTCCAACACCTGTTTCCCCATTCAGACACCCCCTCAAATCTCTCATCTCCAAAGAAACCTTTCACTGGGACCCTCTGAGCACTGACTGCTTTATCACACTGGTGGGCAAATGGGATTTAAATGAGAGTTAAACTAGAGAAAACCAGGAAACGTCATGTGATAAACTTCAGGCATTTCCTGGTTTTCTCTAGTTTAACTCTCGTTTAAATCCTGTTTGCCTGCTAGTGTGATAAAGCAGTGAGAGTGAATCCAAGGTCTTCCAGATATTGTTGGATGATGAGTGATTGGGGTGATGGAAATTGTAACCCCCAAACACCCTGCCATAGTTCCTGTCTATATAAACCCTATATTTGGTGATAATTATTATGTGGCAGAGTTTAGCCACTGGATGGCACTTGGTGGGGACAGGAGTTTCCTGAGAGTGGAGATTTTTAAACAGAGGGGATGGCCATCTGTCAGGAATGCTTTGATGGTGAATTCCTGCATGGCAGGAGGTTGGACTGGATGGCCCTTGTGGTGTCTTCCAACTCTATGATTCGATGATATTCTTTTTATCAGGGTAAGGATGGGTGAACATTGCATTTGCTTTTTGTTTTTTTACCCAAAATTCCCAAAATTTTAAATTTCATATTTGCTATGTAAAGCTGTATTGAGATGTGAATCTGAGTAAAATAACACCATCATTTTGAGTACTTAAGTCTCAGATGTGTGGGCAGGAATCTCTGAGTTGCCAGCTGTCTGCCACTTCTAGGTTCCAGCCTTCATAGCTTTATGGCAGAGAGGCACAGTATGGCAGTCTCCATGTTCCCAGTGACTATTCTATTGAATGCGGTCAGTGCAGATACACAAATTTCTTAATAGTCAGAAAGGAATGTTTATATATATATATATATATGTGTGTGTGTGTGTGTGTGTGTATGAATGTTGGAGAAAGTGAAACTAACACATTTTTACATCCTTGTTTCAGAGATACAGTAATTGGGTGCTCACCTACCATCCTGACTTGCATGTTTTCTAAGCTCTCTACAATTTGGCATTGGAAATCAAGATTTAAACCATTTTCTGAAGAAAATGACACAGTTCCTCATAACAAAAGCCTCCAGCTTATTATAGACCAGCAGTGTGGCCTTAGTGGAATGATTTTCAAATCTCCATCAAAGGAAAGAAATAATAAGAGCAAGTCTATCCCTTTTTGGTACAGGGAAAGAAGGCAGCATTGTCTATAAAGCTTTAACTCTTCCGAAAGTGGTTGTAAAAACCCAACTACAGCTGCATCTACACCATAGAACTAATGCAGTTTAACACTACTTTAACAGCCATGGTTCAATACAGTGGAGTTCTGTAATTTGTAATTTTGTGAGATAGCCTTCTTTGTCAGAGAGCTCTAGTGCCACAACAAACTACAAATCCCAGAATTACATAGCATTGAGCCATGTCAGTTAAAGCAGTGCCAAACTGCTTTAATTCTGCAGTGTGCCAGCAGCCTATGAGACTGTCCACCATTGCTGCTTATTTCATCCACCTGAGAAATATAGTTTATGAGTGGAACTGCTGGTATAAAAAAAAAAATCCAAAGAAACTATTGAGTCAAATGATCTTACATGACAAGGCTGAATATGGTTAGCTTACCCATTAAAAAAGAGGAATGCCTTCAGAACAGATTGGTACTTAGAATTCTAGACAAAGAATGCAGTGAACAGAGAAATTAGCTTTTCCTAATGCAATGGAAATGGAAGGGCAGCAGAGACAGGGACTAACTAGTTAAAATCAAGTAAGATATCAATTAAAGTGGAATTTTTCTAACGAAAGGAGCAACTTAATTACATTTTTTTTTATCAAAAGTGATTGACTTAAGATGGAATTTCAGCATAACTTGGTTCCAGAATTAAGGTATTAATGAAGCTATTAATTAAATGAGAGAAAGTACCAAAAGCCAAGTGATTTTACAACTCCCATCTGGTTCTTTACCCAAAGCCCATTTCTCCTGAATTATTGCAAAGCATTTTGCTTTTTTTTTTTTTTAAGCCCTCAAGATTTCAGAATTAGAATTTTTTTTGTTCATATGATTCTTTAGTTAATTCTAAGATTAAAAGATTTTAAGTCACTAAGTAGCATGGAGACTTTGGAAGAGGATGTCCTCTATATCAGATGACTCATAGAAGCTCCTCATCTGTTGCAGAAAGCTGGATTTTGAAACTCTTAACCCTGGGACTTTTGCAAGGATCCATATGGGAACCAATAAGCTAAAGAAATGGTGAGGGTAAGCAGTGTAAGTTAACTGGATATTTTTGCTGAATAATGAATAACTAAACATATTAATCCTTTTCAGAACAAGGGTGCAGCCAATGTGGGAATGACTTAGAAGAAGGAACCTCTTCATAAAACACTAGAGGTGGTTCCAGCAGCCAGTTTGAATGGCAAGCAGGGATTCATTCTTTGTGCTTCTGCAGAAGTACCACAAAAAGAAATCCCAGGAAAGACAGACCGTCCATTTAAAATCGCCATGCTTTCAGTCTGCATGCACAAGACGTAGAAAGGTTACTATCATGTAAAAGGAGAGTCCAGTTACAAGAACACAGTGTGGGAAGAGTTTAAAAATACACAATTTTGCTATCATGTCTTGCATGTGTTGTATATAACAATGGTGCAAAAAGCTTGGAGAAAAGAGAGCATGCAAATTGGAGAATTCTTTGAGTTGTAATTCAAAGAAATAATCTCTGCAAGCTGTGGAATAAATTGAACACAGTGATAGATAACCAAATTCTGCATTTTATAATGTTCCATGTTTTTGTAAAGATAGTGACCTCCTTTAGGGAAAAAAATATAACTTTTTTGGAGATATTTGTTAATTTCAAAAGATATTTAGGATCTGATGTCATAATAATTTTAGAGAGGACCTACATAAAATCTCTTTTATGTAGCCCAAGGGATATCCTACGCTCCCTTGGATGCTTTATTGCACAAACAAGCTACACAGAAAAGGGTTTTGTATTAGTGGTGTATGGGATATGAAGGCATAGCCTGGATAATTTTTTTCCAGTTGTGGACTAAAAGAATGGGACTCCTGAAAATAGTGAGAGCAATAAATGTTTGAAGGTACTGCTCTGTAAGATGTGGGCATTGTTTTAAGACATGACAGCAAAACATACAGTGCAAAAACATCATGCAGAATCCTTATTTCATTATGACACAATGGAGATAGAAAGAATGAAGCTACAGACCATAACTATGGCTATCAATGAGTTTACTTTGCATTGGATAGTAGTGTCCAAACTATACCTCTGTGGATGATAAGCTCAGTGAAGCTAGTCAAATTAAAAATAAATATAAAGAACTGTGGGCTTCTGGCACTAGACCTTCTCTAGAAGGTAACCAAAGGTATCCAAAGTATTTTACAAATTGGATACTTCAAGTGGTCTCTGCTAAATATTACAGGCAAATCAGAATTCTGAATGGATTGGATTTAACACAGCCTTTTCCATTTGGAATCACAAATGCTCCTTGGATATTTCAAAGGAAGATGATAGATCTCCTGAGAGACATGAGAAGAATGACTGGGTTTTTAGAACCATGACATCCTGATACATGACACATTGACAGCAGACCATGACAAAACATTGGCCACCATCTTAAATGGGAGCTATGAATCTGTGCACACACTAACTAGGAAAAATATATTTTCACCAAGATGAAACAGAGTTCTTTGCACAAGTAATCACATAACAAAGACAAAGACATTCTTAGAGGACACAAATGTCATCAGAAACTATCAAGGTAACTGTCTCAACTATCTAGCTAAATATGTACAAAACTTCTCAGAAGTGACTGCCTTTACTGTGATAAAGGTCATGAAATGCTTTATGATGTCCGTAAGCCAACATTAGTTGGTACAATGCAATGAGCTGTGTAGGAAGTGGAGTTTTATAACAGTCCATTCCAGAATGGATGCCAGTTATATATATATTTTCCATAACTCAGACTGAAGAAGAGAAAATGCTATGCAGAAAAAGAGGGTGTTGCTAGTATTTGGATGTGCAGCCTTTTTTAATGGTTAACCATGTGATCTGTCTTCTTTGCAACTCCTCATAAAAGATAAAGCTCTTAGTGGTCTTGATGCAAAGAATGATCGGGACCAAGTACCATTATAATGCCAGTGTTTTCTAATAATAGAAATGAGATTCGGTTCAATAGCTAATGATTCAGAAAAAAAATTGTTTCTAGTTAAAGATGCTACCCCATGGATATGCAGAAATTCAGAAAGTCTTACACTGAATTAGATCAAGATTGTCTAAATATCTTAGCAATTACTCAAAGATAACTAGAAAATATATTGCTTATCATGGAGAACTGGGTTAACTAGAATATCTAATAATATAGAGAAACCATACTGTTGTACAACAATCTACAAGGAAATGCAGTCAATGATTTATTATCTACAAAAGGCATCAAGTCTAGCCAAATTCCCAAGCAGACATAAATAAAATCTTATAGGATACAGCACAAAACACCATATCCTACTTTTACTGCAGGACAAATAGATATACCCAATGGAAGGACTTCTTGCCCTTACATGTTTCTACTCAATGCAGCTTGGAAAATGTTGGGTAGTCAGATCTGTGTAACTCTGAAGATCAACACTATTTGGTTATCATGAGCTACTAGTCTAACTACTTTCAGATATTTCCCTGCTTTGCAATGTTGCGGAACAATTAAAGAATAATTTTGTGAAGTCGAAGGCTTTCATGGCCGGCATCCATAGTTTTTTTTTGTGGGTTTTTCGGGCTATGTGGCTATGTTCTAGAAGACTTTCTAGGAAGAAACTCTTCTAGAACATGGCCACATAGCCCGAAAAACCCACAAAAACCTAGAGAATAATTTTGTTTGCTTTAGCATCTCAGACAAATGTCTGACAATGCAATCCAATTTAGGGCCGGAGAATTCCAGTAATCCTGGACAAGTTTTGACCTTTGCCATGTTATCATTGGCCTTATTATCCTCAAGCAAAAATAACGGAAAGAGAACAGACAGAATGACTCATGCCCTTTTAAGTTGCAGGTCAGTATCACTGATAGCTGCTGGATGTAACCCAATAGAATTGCTAATGACAAGACAAATCAGAAACACATTCCAGCCCTATAGAAGAATCTCATTTCAGATGAGGAATGAGCTGGGGAAATTTCTGGCTTCGGATTACAAAGCTTTAAAAAGGCTATGCACATTTTTATAACCAATACAACTCTGTATGAGAACTACCACATTTAGAGATGGATTTATATCCCACCTGAATAGAGAAAAGGTATAATGGACTCCTGCCACTATACAAGGAAAACAATGAATCCAGAAGACATTCTGTTCAGATCACACCATGAAATACTTAACAGAAATTAATGACATATTGTTCCTATTCCTGTGAAGGTATAATTAGCAAATACCCAAAGAGTACCAAAATGTCCAAGTTCACCTACTGCTTGACTCATCTGTAAAAATGACAAGAATATTACTATTCGCTTGTTTTGGATGACTTATTCAGAAGCCTTAGAGATGAGAGATTCTAAACCTGAATGATCATGTTAAACAATACTGTTTAATTTAATTCTTTCCCTTCACAAAGGCAGAGTGCGATAGTATGTGGACAGTGTCATTTTATATTTAAATCATTAGGTGGCACTGACTTAGTTATATGTTCCCTAAAGGAAACACATCCTGTCTGATCATGAAAACTGAACATGGGAGACCACCAATGAATATCAGGTAGTATAGGCTACATTTCAGAGGAAGGAACTGGCAAAACCACTTCTGAATATTCCTTGTCTAAGAAAAACATGAAAAATTTGTGGGGTTCCCATGAATCAACAGCCGACTTGAAGGCACAAACACACACACAGGTGGACAAAGGACTTTTCTATCCTTTTCTTCAAAGAGAGATAATAAAGCGCTTGTCTAACTTCCTTAGTAATGTATTCCAATGAGAATCTCCTAAACCTTTCTCAAACTTGGTTTGTACTTGACACGTATCCCTTTGAAACTGATGTGGCTTACCTCACATAATGTGCTCAGGAAAAGTGTACAATGCCATTGTAATAATAAAACACATTTTCTTGGAAGCATGTCTTATTGATAGATGAAATGTACCTACAAAGGAGAGTGCTTAACACTGGGAAGAGACAGACTGAGATGACATCTCTGCTAGGATGTGATCTTCTAATTAATGGGGACAATGTGTGTGAGAAGAAATTGAATGGCTCATATATATTTTAATTAAAGGGAAAGTTCAGATTCATGTTAAAAGATCTGAAGATGTGTTTCATTTCTCTCTCAGGGATGTTTGCTCAACATGCGAAGACAAAGGATTATCCACTTGTACAATAAAAGAACACCTTTAGTGTTCCTCCAGGGCTGTGACTCCAGTGAGTAACAACTCCAGCAGTCCATGGAAAACCAGTCCACTTAAAACATTGTCTCATGCTAAACTAAACCATGTATATTCTCACTGCACCCTTTCCTGTAGCATTTTTATACATATCTGTCCTCAGGAACGATCTCTAGCATCTAGAAAGCTCTTCCCTTTTACTGCATCAACATGGCTGATGAATTTTGAACATGATACAATTGCAGAGCTATTTCACACACTGCTAACAAACAAGCAAACTAGGGGTCGCAATCAAGGAGCCGCAGTCATGTTCACCCTCTAACAAATATATTTGTGTGAAACATATTTTCATACAGCTATCTGCTGTAGTCATCTTTAAAATGTATGTCTGAAGTGAACATCTTAAAAATGAAAGTGTTTTCATTTTTAAAGCATTCAGCTACTCAAGGTTTTGGATAAAATATGTGATAAGGCTCTTTGTGCTAAGAAACACGCAGAACACATACTGGATTCAGGAATATTAGATAAATTAATATTGTTCTTATCATATTTTGGCTTTACAAATTTTCCTGTAGTTAGAAACTAGTTCTCAATTTATGGCTGTTTGGGTTGTTATGCATTCAATTTTCCCTTTTTTATGGTTCCTTTGAACAATTCTTATTTGTATTTATTGCTGGCAATATTGTAGAAGGATGGGTATATCCAAAACAACATTATGAGAGGTGTGTGCATGCCTTTGCAATAGGAAGCTTCTTGTTGGTATTTCTACATTTAAATGATCTAATTTAATTTAGTTTGGTAGATAGACAAGGGTTATTTTGCTTGGTTTTTAAATTGTGCAATCCAGTTTTGTGCATACTTATTCTGAATAGATACCCTTCTATTTAGTGGGCTTTATTGTCAAAAAAGAGGGACAGAAATTGTAGTCAATATGTTATAACTGAGTATAGAACTGCAGCCTTTAACAATGGAAGCATGTGCATGGACTCATGTTCATTTTATGATCATAGGACAGGCAGATTTATCTGTATTTTTTATTTGTATTTCTTGTTCCATGTAGCAAACAGTTCAGATGCGCAAGGAGATGGTTGATCTTCCACTCCCCACCCGCTTAACATTTTTTGAATCTCTGTCAGGACCAGGAATGTGAAATGTTAATTACAGGAGCAGTTTCAGCATGAAATCTGAACATTTGGTGAAATCAGTGGGAAGGGCTATTGGAGGTGCAGGGAAGCTGGATTGGCCTCCAAGGAAAACCTTGCCTCTCTGCCAAGCTTTATTGCTGAGCTGCATATACAAGCTGTTCTTATGACAAATTTGCACTTGGAACGCGTTTAGGCTATTGACTAGTGATTATGGTCAGATCTTGCAGCCTTTGCTGAGGTCAGGGAGAATAGTGACTAAATCGAGATTGAAAAAAATAGAGTTTCAGTATCAAAAGCTGAGAGCAATATGCCCTTATGAAATGAGAGAGAGAGGATAAAGCAATTGCCCAGTTCAATCAGTTTGGCTTAGAATAGTTTAATCCCACTGAGGTTCATAGGACCAGCTCACCATAAAAGCAAGTTGCACTGACGTACAGATATTCTGAGGAACTGAGCAAAAACTTGGACAAATTCTGGAAACATCTGCAAAAGAATTAGCTCTTGCTACCATGACATCTATGCAGAAATTACTTTTGGATTATATTGGTACTTTTATGCCAGTACTTCTAGTACTTTCCATACTGAGCCATAATTTCTTGATGAAATTATTTGCACAGAATGGTTTAATTTTATGGATCTGCTATTTAATCAGATTACCAAGATTTTAAACACCTGAAACTGAATAGAAATACAAATCTTTAGCTTTTTTGAAGGCAGAATAATGTGGGTGGAGCACAAAGAAAGACTTCTTATTATTAAGAAATAGAAAAAATCATTTTAAAAATGTTGCATGGTGCTGGCAGAATCTAATGCTTAAACAACGTAGTACAATCCACACCTTATTTCTGTGTATCATATGATAAAGGCCATAATTCTATAATATGAACCTGTTAGGAGTAATCATGCAAATGAACATAATAACTAGAATTATTTCTGTGCATAAAGCTATTCTAGTATGTAAAACCTATGTATTTTGGGGAAGGCACTGGGGCTTGTGTCTGGGTCAGAATGCACAGGATGCAGCATTAGCTATAGATATGCTTACCAAAGCATCAAAATAACAGAATAATAAACCAGGAGGCACAAGCCATGATAAATGTTACAAACATGACTGTTCAGTTTCAGGTATGTGTATCTATTCTTTCCCTGAAATGTTGCATTTTGTTGGGCACGTGTTTTTTTAAACCTATCTTTCTAAATAACTCTTTAAGATATTGACTTCTTTCTATTATTATACACAATGGTGGTGGTCATTAAAAATTGTGTTATATTTAAGTATAACAACCTGGATTATACTTTCGTTAGGATCTTCAGCCTATACAGACTAATGTGTGATCTTCAGACTATACAGGCTAAGGCTGTGGGAATGAATGGTCCAGTTTTGCTTTTTCTGTGTGGCACGTATATGTGTGCATGTACATATACTGTGTGCACACACAGATACACACACACATCTCCCCCCCAAAATACTGCACTTGGAACCAACCCTTTCTTTTCTTACTAACCTGAAGTTACCAAATTAGAGTGCTCTCAATAATCACATGTTTGAAGGGAGGATTCATACCTTATTTACTCTAGGGTAAGCTCATTGACCTCTACAGGATTAGCTCAACAAAACCCCATTTCAGCTTCTATCCAGAGGATTTTCTTTACTGGGGAAAGCTCCAGAAAGAGTGGACAGAGTCAGCTGGGGAGACATGGATTCCAATCCCCATTGAAGTCATGGAATGGTTAGGATACTCATTATCTCATGCCCAAATCTACTTTGCAGGGTTACTTTGAAGATAAAATGTGGAAATTATTCCACACAAACCATTCTGAGCTGCTGGAAGGAAGGGGGATATAAATGAAAAAGGGTAAAAATATTTCGTACATTTATACATTTTACTTTAGTTGAGCATGGGAAAGAATTTGTGTCTGCTGAGTGTATCCGGTATGCCTAGTACAGGGATGGACAAACTGCAGATCCTATGGCTGTTTTTGCATTCCTTGACCTCACTCAACCCCCTGACTGCCTTTTCTTCTAACCATAAAAGAAAGTGAATTCTTGTTCCTATAAATGTCTAGGAGGGGTAATTCACCTTTCCAGTAGTTTTCATCCTACCCCTCCAGGCAATGGTTAACATAACAAATAGTTGTTCTTTCAAAACCAGAAGGGAACCCACATGGTTCACAACTTTTAGTAGACCAAGCAGTTCCCATAAAAATCACAGGAATGAAAATGGCCCCCATACATATCACACTTTTGTCCTGGGACAATAGGACAGTTCAGTCTATCAGGTAGTACTGAAGCCATCTAAGTTTCACTCTGTGTCACCTTTGCTTTGCACTCCAACATTTCTTGGATAATAACAGGTGAGTTATTTATTTCTGTTTATTAAAATGCACGTATCCTATTCTCCCTAGCAGCCAAAATGACTTAACTGAGCCTAACACTGGGCACATCATGAGACAACAGACATATTAGAAAAGATGATGATGCTTTGTAAAATGGAAGGAAAGGGAAAGGAGGAAAAGACCATGCTACAAGTGGATAGACTAAATCAAGGAAGCCATGGCCCAGAGTCTACAAGTATTTAGTAAGGATGATAATAAGAGGGTGTCATGGAAATCTCTCATTTACAGGGTGACCATAGGTTGAAACCAACTTGGCAGAAATTAACAACAATCCCACTCTGCAATCAAAGGGTGAGGTGCAACAAATTAAAAGAGGTTTAAAACAATTTAGAGGGGAAATCTTAAGCGTCTGATATGATTAAAATATCTCTCAGATCCAGGTTAATCTTTAGAGATGGATAAGGAGACAGACAAGAAATGCGCCCATATATATAATAAATACGTGTGCTTCTCTTTAGCTATGGAAGATCCTGCCTCAGTCTAATGAAGATGTTGTTTATGAACATGGAGAAGCTTGAATCCAGTGGTAGATACTCAGTGGAAGAGGGGGACAGGGCAGTTTAGAGGCCTTTGTCTCCTGGTGGAATATCAGATCCCTTCTTAGAAGGTCTTGTTTCCATTTATTAAGATAATAAATAAATCTCTAGCTGCTTTACTTATGGGATTCATAGGGAAAAGATATTTCAGTTGGGTTTTGCCAAATTTCTACATATGACAAGGAAAGGACAGTTTAGGATCAAAAATGAGTGGGGGAAGAAGCAACCTCTAAATGTAACGAAATTATTATGTTACAAATCTTACATAACTGTTAGAAAAATACAAATTTAGAATATACACATATAATCTGGGGCATCTCAAATTTATCATTAAGGAACTCAGCAGCTCTTAGTCCAGCCCTGGTTTCATCTCATCCCAGCTCTTAGTGTTCTGCCTAATTGGTTGTTATTCTGGGCCTTCAAGTCATTTCCAATTTGGCAATTTGTTTCCAGGCACAATTCAAAGTGCTGGTTATGACCTATAAAGCCCTGTGTGGCTCAGATCCTGGACTATATCTTTCTGTGAGCCGTCCTGGGCTCTAAAATCATCAGGAGAGGCCCTTCTCTTAATCCTTTCACTATCACAAGCATGATGGGTGGGGATGTAAGAGAGGGCCTTCTTGGTGGCTTCCCTCTGTGGAACTCCCTTCCTTGTTGTCCTTCTGCAGCAGGCTAAGACCTTTCTGTTCAGACCGGCATTTAAAACATAACGTTTTTAAAGAAGGAGCTGGGTGTTGTATTCTCTTAATGTGTTTAAAACACTTTTTATCTTTTTAACCTGTATTTTATTCTCTTAACATGCAGTCATTTAATATTGTAATAAATTGATTTGATTTCAGTGTAACAATTTTGTATGTTTTTAACTGTACTTTTTTTTTTTAATATTGTAAGCTGCTCTGAGTCCATGTTTTGGGAAAAGAGTTGTTGTTGTTATTATTATTATTATTATTATTGGTGACCCTAAGGTGACCTTGTCACAGGGATTTCTTGACAAGATTTGTTCAGAGGAGGTTTGCCATTGCCTTCACCAAGGCTGAGAGAGTATGTCTTGTCCAAAGTAATAATAAATTTTTAAAAATGCTTGCTAAACATCTAGGGTTGGTTTTTTTAAAAAAAATTAAACTTACATAATGTTTTTTAACTGAACCCACTAGGAATCCATTCAAGTTTAGGCTTTTGTTGTTACATGTTTCCCACTGTGAAAGCTCCAATTATCCTTGCCATTTGCACACACAAACACACACATCACATTGTGGGGTTGGGAGCATCATAAATGTAATATTGGGCTCCAAGTACAGAGCAAAAGGGCCTTGAGTAAGTTGTTATGTGACTTTCTAACCTGCCTCACAGGGCCGTTGTGATGAGAAAATGAAATATAAGTCCATAAGTATCTTGTGTGCTTGAGGGAAAAAGTACAAAAACCATAATTCCAGGAAGTATTTATGTGCTACAGTTCTCAAAGCCTGTTCCCTCTTCCTTCGCATTGTGCCTAGCTGGTAGATCCCAGGAGTGGCTAAGTAATTTGCTCAGGGTATATGTTATACAAGACCACGGAGAGAGTAATTCTAGCTGCCTTTGCACCAGCTAGCATTTCTTGACATTATATATTTCTGAGAAGGCCATATATATCTGCTATTATTAGCCCCACAATGCAGCAATCTCCCAAATAACACTAAGAAGTGGAAAAGAAACCCACGGTCATCAGAATGTTAATATGGACAATGATGAAGAGTACAATGAGGACAGGCATTAAAATGTGTTAGCCTCTATCATTACAGTATTGTTCAGCCATTAAAAAACCAAAAACAAAAAACCACCAGCTAACCAAATTAAACAAGGATACCACAGAAAGAAACACAAATTTAAAGGACATGTTTGCCTAAATTTACATATATTGAGAACCAAAGACTCTTTAGCCCCTAGGGGATCTACGATAGTCACATAATAAATCAGACAAGCCATATCCATTTGCTATGGCTTCTTGAGGAAATGGAAGCTCAGCATCAGGCCCCTGGTGTGCATGAGATTCTCTCCTACAGTCTTGGCCAGAGGGAGGCTCTGACTAATACAATGCTAACCATTCCTTTCGAATCTGGGTTCACTTTCAAATTATGTGCATGCCTATTTTACTATTATTGACAAACCGATTTAGCTAGCGATCCTAGACACACTTACCTGAGAGCGAGCCCCACTAAACATCATGAAACTTACTTCTGAGTAAAATATAGCAAACTCACCAAAAGGCACAACATATATTATACGAATTTGTGATGGTCACAAGCTTCTTTATCAAGCATGATAATTAACAAATCATTTTAGGAGGGAAAATGTGATGAAGGACCCTAAAATGACTTTTAACATCCATCCTTGATGAGGAAGTCTGTGAGTTTCAAAAGCGTGTGTACTGAATTTGGTGCCTTTCGGTTGTGCTAAAAAGGTATTGCCAATATATATATTTTGCTGCATGGCCGACACCCAGATATATATTATTTCTGAGCACCAATGCATAGGTTTGTACTTGGGTTTAACACTACCAGACATCATCTACAAATATTATCATTTTACATAAATACAATAATGTTCATTACAAGAAGCATATTCAAAGAAACGAAGGGGAAATGGCAAAATATATTGCATACTGTAGACATTATCGGGTGTAATAAGGGATGGAAAGGTTTGTCTTTAAGCACCATTTTTTCCCCAAGCTTATCCTTTCTAATGGGTGAGAGGGAAGAAAAATAGACTCCTTCACCAAGAGCATCATTAGGCTTTTAACAATACATTTTAGGAAAGAAAAGACTTCGATCTGGCTACATAAATCTGGGAAACAATGAAAGGCAGCTGGAATAAAGGATCTCATTGAAATTACAAGGTGCAATGGGCCATCCTTTTAGGGGGGGTGGGGAGGGAGTTCACAATTTGCAGTTTTTCAAATAAGTTTTTCATATAGATTTTGGATTTCTCTTTATGGCCAACACAGCTGCCACTGCTGCATGTATTATTTAATGTAATCCTCATCTGTGGAGATTTCCATTGCTGCCACAGTGGGAATGAACTGGGCCTCTTCTGGGCCATGTTCCTTATGCCAATATTGGCATTTCCTTCTCTATGTACAGTATTTTTATATGGTGAATAATTCCCTCCCTTTTCTCACTGACAGATCCCTAGCACAAAAGAGAAGGAGAACCACTTTGTCAAGGGTGTGGGGTTAGACAATGATGTTCCATTTTTTGTGTGTGACTACAAGGGAGGCAACAAAAGAGAGCTATGTGTGCCAGAGACAGGAGGGAGAGGAGGAAGGCGGGTTCCTCTATAAGAGATTGCTAATGTGTCTGGCAACATGAAATCCTCCCACCTTTCAGCTATCACTCTCTCCTCCTCCCAGTGTTATGTGGCCCATTCTCTCTCTGAATGTCCTCCCAGATATAATTTGCCTTCGCCTCATATTTCTGGATCTCCAGCTGAGGGGCAAACAAATTAGAACATAAAATGTTATTTCGGATTGCTTTGGTGTTCACTGCTTCTATTCCACACAGCAGAGACTCCTACTGCATTATTATATATTGGTCAAATGTGTTACTGTACCACTGAATGATTTAAGCACATCCCAACCATAACCAAACTTAACTACATCTATCTGCACTTGCTCACATCTGTCCCTAGTTTTTTTTCTGTCTCTGCCTTGCCTTTTTTAAGTTGCTAAGAGTATTTAGAAAACTATTACTATTTAGATTTAGAAAACTTTTATTAGTGTTACGACATCACCCTTTTGCAGCCTGGTACCTTCCAGATGTCTTGGATGATAACTTCCTAATATAGGGGCCTGCCCAAATTTTAGTATCTTGGAGGAGGGTTTCCTTTTGGTCCCTCCACCATTTTGACTATGTCTGGTGAGACTTTGTCTGGATTTGAGCATTAAATGAATTAATTTAGGGGCCAAACAGTCAGGCCAAAATAAAGCTGCTTCTGGTCACTTTGGAGGTATGCTGTTTAAATGATGCATGTGTCCTAAGAGGCCAGAAGCTATGCCAAAGCCATGCTCCAATCCTAAGGACTGGAGTGCAGTTTGACGCAGCTTCTGGCCTCCTAAGATGTGTGTATCATTTAAACAGCATACCTCCAAAGTGACCCGAAGCAGCTTTATTTTGGCCTGTCTGTTCGGGCCCTTAGTCACAAATAGAAGTACATAATATTTGTTTAAGGCCTGAGACAGACGGGCAGAAAGGAGTGTGGTGGTGGTGATACTCAGGTTCTGGACCACGTAGCAACCGCACGGTTTGGAACCCTCGTATGTAATGGCGGCGGCCTGATGGCGGCATCCCATCCACATGGGCACCCCATCTTGAAGTAAGGGAGACGCAGAGTCCACACATCGCTGCTCATCCATTACGTCATGAGTGCACCATTGGCACATTCGTGATGTCCACGCGGCAACTGAAAAAGAACCAGTTTTTTCTGGGTTCTTTTTACTCCAGAGGGATGCCACGCGGTTTGGTGGCTGTGGCATCCCTCTGGAGGGAAACAGGCCACTGCCAGCCCACCCTTTTGGGGCAGTCTGTCCCGGGCCTAAGATAAATGAAAAAATACTTAATTCATACTTAGGTCAAAGGGTAGGAGGAAATGAGAAGTCATTTTTAATAGTTATGATTGTGCCTTATGTTAGTTTTGTATTTGTGGTTGTGTGTTGTTTGTGTGTTGTTTTTGTTTTCTTTCTTTTTTATTGAAATTTGTTTTTAATACATAAAATATTAACAAAGACCTTTTTTGGGGAGCGAGTCTTCTCAGTGGCTGATCCCAGGGAGTCTCCATTGCCCCCCTCTCTGCTCTTTTTCCACCAGTAGGCAAAGGCCTGCTTATTTAAACCTGCCTTCAGTTTTGAACCAGATGGGATAGTGCAAAAGGGGTGCTGGCTCTTAATATGTAATACAGTGGGTCCGTGTTATACACAGGATAACAAAATCCGTGGATGCTCAAGTCCCATTAAATATAATGGCATAGCAAAATGATGTTCCTTATATAAAATAGAAAATCAAGGTTTGCTATTTGGAATGTATACTTTTTTTCTTAATATTTTCAAATTGTGGATGCTTGAATCTGTGGATAAGAAATCCATGGATAAGAAGGGCCAACTGTAGTTTTTAATGTGTGTTTTAATCATATTTCCAAGTGAATTGCTGTTTAATATTTTTTTGAAAAATGTATTGCAGACTATTTTAGCTATTTTGTTCTCATGCACAGTGGCTGCATATGAAAGAAAAGTGGGCAATTGGTTAATTATTTAATTAATGTGTTCTGTCAGAGGATGTTGGAAGTGGCTGTCCAACATATCCAGATGACAGCAGGCTGAGGAAGGATGTGCTTTGTCAATAATGATTTGGTTTACATCCAAATGAAGGAGGGGTATCATGACACATTTTGAAGTAAGATATGTTGCTGAGGGCACACAAAGATGCATTGTCATTGAACAGTCCTCAGCTATTCCTCCTTCAATCCACAGTGTAAAATTACCAAACTGGACCACTGACTCTCTGGGCCTGAACAGACAGGCCAAAATAAAGCTGCTTCCAGTCACTTTGGAGATATGCTTTTTAAATGACAAACATGTCTTAAGAGGCCAGAAACTGAACTCTGGTCCTTAGGACTGGAGCGTGGCTTTGGCATGGCTTCCAGCCTCTTAGGATGCATGCAGCATTTAAACAGCATACCTCCAAAGTGACCGGAAGCAGCTTTATTTTGGCCTGCTTGTTTGGGCCCTCAGTTATCTAGGAGTTTCCATCCTTAGTGTACTGTTTGCATATGATTACCTTGACTCCCCAAGTTGTGCCATAACAATAAAATAAGCACCAGCACAATGCTGTGCATGCCATAGCATATACTTTGTTCCTCCCTGCCATACACATGCTACATATATATTTATTCAAGTATAACACCACTGTAAAGTGACCTTTATTTGATGGCTTATTGAGTCACTTCCAGCAATCCTTGCAAACACTGAAATTCTAGGTGTGTCTACTGAGAAGCCCCATTGAGATCAAGGGGGCTTACTCCTTGGTAAGTGTGGAGAGCATTGCAGTCTACGCTGCTTGAGAAAGTAATGAAATCTTTGGGGATACAACAAGGAGGATGATAGATTAAAGGGTCATTACATTTTATGGGTTGTCTACCTAATGATCACCCCAAAAGACACCCCTTGGTGAAGAATGAGGGGCAGTTCCATCACACTACATCTATTCCTCAGCCACACAATGTCCACTATGGAGAGACTATTATGAAAATACAAAGTTACTACAGTAAAGGAAATCTGAAATTGAAAGTCACAGGAATGCAGCCTGGAGACCCTGAATTCCATTTCTGCTCTTTTCCACACCACCTCCATCTTCTAATATGGAGAACTCTTTAAACTTCTTGGTTGTTGTTGTTATTTTGTAAATGGAAGGAAAAACAAGAATGACTATGGGAGCTTTTGTAATCAATGGCTATGGATCTGTTTTTGGAAAACTATCTTCACCTTTCAGTTCTAAGTGAAATCTGTCCAGTTTCTTTGATGTCACTGGGTTTGACTGGTGTTCGATTTAAAAAATGTCTAGCGGATATGGTTGCCACGTTATGGACCTGAGGGTATAAGAGCAGGTTATTATTCACTCAAGATATAAAATCAATATGGGAGAAGGAGAGGATGAGCACTCACAATATTTAGACACTGCCCCTTATCCCCTTGGACCATATGTCAAAGGATGAATATTCTTGGCTGATGCCACACTGCAAAACTAATGCAGTTTGATTCAACTTTAACTATTGAATCTTGGGATTTCCACTTTCTTGTGGCACCAGACCTCTCTGACAGAGAAGGCAAAATATTCCCACAAAAACTACAAATCCTAGAATTCTATGGCGTTGAGCTATGGCAGTTAAAGCGGGGCTAAACTACATTAATTCTGCAGTGCAGATGCTGTAATGGTGGTACTGGAGAAGAGACAACTACTGCCCAGTCTTCTGCTTTTTCCTCCACTTTTTTCCTTTTCTTTCAGTTTGAATGTTCTCTGGATTTGACCAAACTACTCCCTCAATTCTTTCTGAAACGCTTCTGACTCAAGAATCTTATTTTGCTCAGATTCATTTTTTTTTTTAATGGCAAAAAAGGCTGTGTCAGATCTTCCAGATCTTGCTACCCTCTCCTGCCCTTCCACCACTGGCCCTGCATCACGCAACCTTAAATAGTAAAAAGAAAACCCAATACTAATAATGCCAAAAGGAAATTTGTATGTAGAAAGATCTTGTAGCACATTTGAGACTCCCTAAAAGAAAGAGGTTGGCAGCAGGAGCTTTCCTAGACTCCAGTCTACTTCCTCAGATGCATTTGGTGGAGTGGGAAGCCAGGGACAGATATACATATGCCATTGGTATGTGAGGATGTCAATTCAAATTGCAAATCTTTTGTGTATGGAAGTGAAGCTGCAATTTGAACTGACATTATCTCTCACAGTAATGGCATATGTAGGTCTGTGCCAGTCTTCCACTCCACCAAATGCATCTGAGGAAGCAGGCTGAAGTCTAGGGAAGCTCCTGCTGACAACTTCTTTCTTTCAGTGAGTCTCAAAGGTGCCACAAGATCTCTCTGCATACTGATTCTGCAGACTAACATGGCTATATTTTTAAACTCTACCAAAAAGGAAATTTGGAAGCGCCTGAAAGTGCCACTAGCATTTTGGAGTCGATTGTTTTCCTTCACTTACTACGTGGTGTAGTGGCTTGAGCGTTGGACTATGACTCTGGAAACTAGGGTTCATATCAAATCCTGACTCAGCCATGGAAAAACCTTGGGTGACCTTGGGCAAGGCACACTCTCTCAGCCTCAGAGGAAGGCAATGGCAACCCCACCACCCACCCCCTTTGAAGACACTTGCCAAGAAAAACTGGTGTTATGGTTTGCCAGGAGGTGACTTGAAGGCACACAACTACAACAACAACAACACTTACAAAGCCCAGGCATACAAATTACCATTGGAGCTCCTTCCTATGCATCTCTACAACACTTTGGCCGGAGGAAAAGGAGCAAAGGCCTATTATGTTTGCTCATGCTTGCGAGGGAGCAAGTAGAGTAAGCCCTCCGCATTCAAGCATCAATGGCTTTAAAATATTTTACATTTAAACTTTATAATTATATAATTTATAATATAATTTATATATTGTATGATAATTATATTATAATTTTCAATATAACATATTTATATTCATTATAAAAATATTTACATAGCAATATTACAGTGTGTATATACATATATATCTGTGTGTGCATCTCTCTCTCTCTCTCTCTCTCTATATATATATATATATATATGCATATATGTGTGTGTGTATTTATATATATACATCCCAAAAAGCAAACCTTGGTTTTGCCATTTTTTTACAAGGAACACCATTTCACAATCTCTTGTACTTGATGGAACTTGACCATCCACGGATTTTTGGCATCCACAGGGGTCCTGTAACCAAACCCCAATGGATACCAAGGACCTACTCTAAATTCATGGTATAGGGATGAATAGAAGAGGTAGCAGATGATCCTGGAAGCTAAACAGGTTCAGCCTAAGGCTAATGCTAGGAGGGGAGAATGCCAGCCAGGGGCTGTAGTCTACATTTGAGAGAAAGGAACTGGGAAAACCTCCTCTTGAGTATCCCTTGCCTAAGAAAAACCCTGTGAATCAACAGAGTAGTAGAAGGCACCTCACCTCAACGCAATCCTAGAGACGATCAGAAACGCTGAAGAAGCTTAACACGTCCGCCACCAGTCCAATAAAAAAAAAAAAATCCACCCATCACTTCTTCATCTTGCTCTCTTTTCGTAAAGGGGATTTGCAAAGTTCCTGCATGGCTCTTGTGGTCTCTTCCAACTCTATGATTCTATATGATTTGCTTTCTAAAGCATGTCTATTTTAAAGCCACAGCTGTCTGGGAGATCAATGATGGAAACAAGGATGAACGAAGCAGCCACACTCAACAGATGTATCTTTTATGCATTAAAGGGAAGGAAGGAGGCAAAGGGAACCTTAGCATCTACAACTGAAAGACAGCCCTGTTCCCCCAAAATGCCATAAGAATAATAGTCATATGGCCTCTCTTCTGTCTGGATTTAGGTATCCCTCTCCAGGCATCAACTCTTGTTGTCTCTTACCCTACTTAACTTTTAGCCGTAGGTTGCCAAAGGCTACGGTTGGCCTCTGTGTTGGTTAGGCCCAACTAGAGGAGATCTATTCAATTCATTGCTGAAGGGGGAAAGTCAACACAGAGGTAAATCCCACAGATTAAAGGGGTCTACTCAAGCCCAGAACTACCACCACAGTTATTCTGGTTGTTGTTGCTGTTGTTGTTATGCTGAGGGGAAAAATCAATCCACCCAAGTCAGGGAACTATATCTATGAAACAGCCTGAAAACTTGGTGGCCCCCAATAAATGTAATGTGAATGTGAAGCAAATCTGTGCATGTTTCCTCGGAAGTAAATCCCTGGCTATTGAGACAGGCCTTTCTCCTTGGAAAGGACGATATATATATATATATATATATATATATATATATATATATGATTACATCCTTCATCTGTAATGCCAATCCACTCAAATTCAGGGACTGTGGCGTTTGCTGCAACGCATTAGGGTGGGTGGGCAGTAGAGCTCAATGGTTTCAGCGGACGAGGAGGGGACGCTGGGGCTCTTTGGGACTGCAAATCCCAATCGGATTTGCTGTGTGTCTTTGTGTGTCTCTGCAGAACCATTCAGGAAAGACTCAGACCGAGAACCTCATCTATATCTCATCCATACAATGCCCTGAATCTGTATTGATGGATTGGTTTGTTTTTTAAAAAAATCTTGTGAGCCGCCTTGACTCCCTTTTGGGGAGAAAGGCGGCCTAAAAATTAAATGAATGAATGAATGAATGAATAAGAGTCGGGAAGATCCAATTAACATCCAAACAAGGAAGCCAGCGTGACTTCGAAAGCTTGCAACATGTAATTGTGCATTTTGGTTGGTCCAATAAAGGTATCCTTGTTTGGGTTTTATTGGGTTTGCTATATGGCCAACACGGCTACTCCTAGATGTCATCGAGAAGATTTTAGAGCAACAGTAGGCCCTTGGATGCAATGAATTTCAACTCCCATCACTCCCAGCCAGTTGCGATGAGTGTGACATGCATGATGGGAGCTGTAGTCCGATGAAGCCTGGTCGGGGAAGGCCGGGCAAGGGTCAGAGAGAGCATGAGGTGGTTTGACTCTGGCCCCCAGGGTCTGATTCTCCCTGCTGGGCCAGAGAAACCCACTGGGCGACACTCTCTCAGCCTCAAGGAAAGGCAATGGCAAAACTCCTCTGAACCAGTCTCTGGAAATAATGAGACTGGTTCAAAGGAGGCTTGCCATTGCCTTCCCCTGAGGCTGAGAACGTGTGACTTGCCTTTCTCTGTCTCCGATTGGGATCGCTCCCTCCACTCTCGGATTCCTGCTTTCTGTGCTCCCCTAAATTCAGGGAGAGGGATAATAATGTCCCCCAACACACACATACTTAGGTGTATATGGAGTGGCAAGGAGGATCCCTTTGGAACAGACTTTCATCCCTAAAGGAAGAGTTCGTAGGTAGACAAACAGACATCATGCGGGAAGGGAATGCCTTTGACTGAGTCTTTCTTGGGGGAGATTTCCTGATATCTCTCGACTGTCCTCTTCCATTCCCTGTAGGTCACACTCTCTCAGCCTCAGGACAAACCTCCTCTGAACCAATCTCTGGAAACAAATGAAGGCTTTTGCTTCGACGGGAGGCAGTCGGGGCCGTCTTTCATTGCTGGGAGCGACTGCAAAAGGTCCTGGGGACCTAAGGTCCTTAACACCGAAATATTCCACTTTGAGACCGCTTGAACTGCCCTGGCTCAGGACTAGGCGATCCATTCCTGGGATTGTAGTTGACTGTGGCCCCAGAGATATCCGACAGAGAAGGCTCAATGTCTCAGAAACAGTACAGTTCCTAGGATTCCCTAGCCTTGAGCCAAGGCAGTTAAAGAGGGTCTCAAACTGGATTATTTCTGCAGTGTGTTTCGGACCTTCCTCTTCAAGAAGCCCCTGTTCTGAATGACTGGGATGAAGAAACCCCAGACTCCTCTGCTCTGGGATAGGGATAGCCCTGCCTCTCTTGGAACCTTTGACGTACGGCATGAACAATCCGGTTTGACACCACTTTGGGCTGCCACGGATCAAGGCAACGGAATTCTGGAAATGGTCCTCTGCGACGGCAATAGAGCTCGCTGCCAGAATCCCACAGCCTTCAAATGGTGTCGAACCGGATGATGGATGCAGTGCCGAAGCAGCCCAAATTGCTCCATCTTTGAGGCAAATCTTGAAAATAAGGCAAATCTTGAAATTAATAAAGATTGTACTTCCAGGTTCGTTCTTGACTGCTCCTAGAAACAACTCCAAGCCCTCGACTTGAAGAAAGCTGTTGGTGCTCCACCAGAAATGTGATTTCCTCCCCCCCCCCCCCCGCCAACTGTATTCAGGTTTACTGGACAGTACTCTAAAGGCACCAGATCGCTTTTGATCCTGGCAGGTAAGTAGGGTCAGCCCTGGTTAGGACTTGGATGGCAGGCCGCCAATAAATACCAATTGCTGTCGGTTATATTTCAGAAGAGAGACCTGGCAAAATACCTCTTTGAATTTTCCTTGCTTAAGAAAAGCTTGTGAAGTCGCCGGAGGCTGCATCCAGACTGGAGAAATAACCCAGTTTGGCACCGCTGTAGTAACCGTGGCTCAAGGCTATGGAATTCTGGGAGTTGGAGTTTGTTGTGGGGCTCAGAACAAACTCCAACTCCCAGAATTCCATAGCCTTGAGCCACAGTTACTAAAGCGGTATTAAACCGGGTTAACTCTCCAGTGAGAACGCAGCCGTACTCATCCCACTCCTTTTCAGCCTCTGTCTTGCTTCCAGATCCAAACAAAGCGGAGTCAGACAAATGCGGGAAGCCAAGGAGGTGTCTCCTCCTTCCCCTCCAACCTCCATCCCACTAGTCCTCACTGCCATCATCGCTTCCAGTCTCCACCTTTGGGCCACAGATCCCCAAAAACACACCCTTCCCTTCCGCTGAGCTTTTACAGTTGTAAACCGCCTAGAGACTGCTTCGGTGGTTTGAAGCGGCACGTAAATGAAATAAATGAAGCTGCTATTCTATACTCCTTGCTGGTCACCAACTGCCGCTGCCAACAACCTCGGCCACCCCTTGGCTTAAGGCGGATTGGACTCCCCCCATCCTCAAGAAGTGAGCCGACTGATGCGATCAGGAGTAAGGAAAAGGAAGGGGATGGGGAATCCGAATTAAGGTAGAAGCAGGGCAGCCTTGGGAGGCCAAGCGCGGACACAGGACAGGACCTCACATTTATGTGTGTGTGTGTGTGTGTGTGTGTTTCGATCTGTGTGTATGTTTGAGTGAGTGTGTGTGTCTGCATGTTTGTCTCACTGTATGTTAGTGTGTGTGTGTGTGTTTGTGCGAGTGTGTGTCTGCATATTTGTGTGTGTGTGTGTGTGTGTGTGTATTTATGCATGGTTGTGTGTGTATGGTTGTGTGTGTGCATGTTTATCTGTGTGTGTGTGTGTCTGCATGTTCGTCCGTGTGTGTGTATTGTGTGTGTATTTATTGTGTGTGTGTGTGTGTGTGTGTGTTTCCTCCCTCCCCCGCAGTCCTAGCGAGGGCAACTGCCTTGACAGTCCCCTTCCCCGGTTGTCGGAGGCGGCGATTGCGAGGTGCAGCAACACACAACCCAAGGAGAGCAAGAGGGAGAAATGAAAATGTTTAGAAAGGGAGAAAGACAAAAAGGGGGAGCGAAGGAGAAGCGGGTTGCGCTACCTTGGCAACGGGAGCGGTGGAGAGGAGCCCCGGGGATCCGGCCGAGGAGGGTCCGGCCGTCGCCCCCCTTGGCCCTGCCGCTAGTACTCTCCTCGACTACGCGTATTCTTAAGCAATAACAACGTAATCCGTATTATCCACCCAAGAATACCCGTCACCGAAGAGAGTCGGGAAGCCGATGCCGGAGGCGATGCTGCTGGTGCTGCTGGTGCTGGTGCTGGTGGTGCTGGTGTTGGCAAAGGAGCCTGGCGCTTGCCCGCACCGCGAGAATAAATCCACAACGGTATGGTCCGCAGGAAAAGGAGGACGAGGAGGACGAGGAGGAAGGAGAAGAGAGAGGCATCCAAGAGAGAGGTACCAACGACGTCTCCGCTTGGTCTCCCAATCCAGGCTGCGGAGAGACTCCAGGAACCCCTTGAAAAGGAAAGGAGAAGAGCCAGCGTCAGGAAAGAGGAAAGGAATGGGCACCAAGGGTGGCAGCTCCCTCGCCTTTCTCTTCTAGGTGCTAACCCCCTCCCCAGGTTGGTGTGAAGATGGGGCAAGGCAAAGCAACACACACACCCAACCCCTCCCCCCCCAAAAAAAACCAGTAAAGCCCAAGAGCCAACACTTTGGGGCACCATGCCTTGCACGCATGCATACACACCCACACAAACACGAGTTGTCCACACTAAGGTTGCCCCCTGGAAGAGGCATGTAGGATACTACACAAACACACACATTCAAACACACACACACACACACACACAACCGTGTCCTCCCCCTGCTTCCTTCCCACAGCGTTTTCTGGCTCAGCGAAGTCTCCCATCAAAAGCGAGTGAGGCGCTATCCAAGGTGCTGAATGCCACGGGAGCTGTCCATCGTGCTGAAGGCGAGAGCAAACCTATATCCAGCACCATGAATCTATATCCAGCACCATGGACAGCGCCTCTGTCTCTAAACTGAAGCGCTGAACCCATTCATTCCAACCTGGCCCTGAAGGCGCTGTTGTTGCAAGGACCATGGGTGCCCCTCAGCTCAGGAGGTCTGCATGCAAACCCCATGCTGGCAAACGAGAACTTCTTGCCCCCCCCACTCCACCCTTTCTAGCTCTCCTTTCCTTCGTACCTGGAGCCGCTTGCCGACTGCTCCTTCATTTGCTCGCCCTCCTAGTCCTCGAGTCCTTCTCCCTGGGTTTGTGTCCCCGGCAGCCGGAATGTGGTCTCTGGAGAGGAGAGGCACAGTTTAAGACACATCGATGGTACCCAGGGGTTTACTGAGGGAAGAAAAATGTGGGGAAGGGTTTCGGAAGGAGGAGGCGATTTGAAAGAGGAACAATTCCAAGCGCCCATGCCAGGATGCTAGTGCCAGCTCCCTAGAAAAAGAAACACTATCTTCCGAGGGCGCGCTTGCCACCTTCTCCTAGGATCTGTCGGGGAAGAGCATCCTTGCTCCAGGTCTTTGCCTCAGATGCTCTCACTCAAGGGAGGGAGGAAAAAAGTGTTTCCAAAAGGGGCAGGCGGGGGCAAAGGGAAAGGGAGCCCTCGTTGGCCTTTCCCACATGCCCCGCAAAGAAGTGCCAGGAGCTCTCAACGCTTCAGCTTAAAGGTTTACGTTTTTTTTTTCTCTCCATATCGCCTGATAACATCCTTAGGCTACTCTGCTTTACTGTCTGCTCAGAGGTGCATCCAAAAAGGAATCCCACCCTTCAACTCCCCAACCCATTTTCCTGCCACCATCCGCAAACTAGGCACATTTCCCCACATTTCAAATTAAACAACAACTCAAAGTGTCATTTCGTTGCCAGGCAGCTATGGTCAAATACATGTGAATACGCCCCACAACCAGAACCTGGAGGTCTTTGTTTGCAGAACCTTTGCCCGTTGACTGAGCCCTTCTTTTGGTTCCCTCTTCTGCTTTCCCCTTCCCTGTCAAAAACAAACGAGTACGTCCCAGGGAAGGCTAAGTTTGGGCTGATCCTACTCCATCGTGGATGAAAAATACAAAAAGGAGTGGGGACGGCTCCCTTCCTCCCATCGCATCTGCCTGGGTAGCCGGCTTTGTAACTGACCAGCTTTGCCAATCAGATCATGAGTGACATCCACCCAAGAAACTCGCTTCTATTTTTCCCAGATTCCTGTTTTCGTCCTAACAGCAAATCATGACAAGGAAGGCATCTCCATACCAAAAAAAGCGAAGAAAAAACCCCCTACAAATGTACACAGACACCTTTCCTTATCTGAACAATAATTAAAGAGACGCATACACAAACATGCAAAACCGCTCACACTGCACGGACAGTATTTGACCAATTAAATAATGGCAACGACAATGCATGCAACTTCTTCGTCCCCCCCCCCCCCCCCAGTTTCCAGCCACGTTTCTCACCCTTCATAGGATTGTGGCTTTATTGTATGGCCATACAGAAACATACGCAGAAAGAGGGAGAAAGAGGGAGAGAGAGGGGGGGGGGAAGAGAGAGAGAGAGAGAGAGAGAGAGAGAGAGAGAGAGAAGAGAGTAACAGCTATAAAAGAAATGCAATCCACACAGCACCCCTTTTCCTTTGCTTTCTCCTTCCTTCGCCTTTTCCCTTTCTTTTTACCCGGTCTACAGTTGAAGACTGACACACTCTCTGGTGGTGTATGCAGTGTGTGTGTGTGTTAAGACGACAGAGGGTGTTGTCTGTCCTCCTTTTGAACCCTCATCCCGCAAAAAGCGGCTAGAGTAAAGTCAACACGCGGCCAGTTTTGTGAAGGAGGACATGCCTGATCTCTCCAGCTTTAATCCTGAACTCAACGTCAGACCTCCTTCTGTCCCTAGGCGCTGAGCGTTGACACCTCCAAACTTTTCTAATGGTATCATTATTCTAGAGTTTCTTCTTATTCTTAGGTCTTTAAAAAAAGGAGAGAGAGAAAGGAGGAGAAGCTCACCTACAAGCTTGTACGCTGGGCTACAAAATGAGCCCCATCTCTCCCCTCTGCTCATCCCGATGCATCTGAGGAAGTAGGCTCAAGTCTAGGAAAGCTCAAGCTACCTGCTCCTTCCTTCCTTCCTTCCTTCCTTCCTTCCTTCCTCCTTTCAATGAGTCTGAAAGACCTACAAAACCTGAGTCAGTCCACCAGATCCCTCTGCATTGGACTCATCCGGCTCTCCCCTGTCCAAACTTATCCCGCCTCCCTGCAGGGGGTCGACTGCTAGAGAGCACCTACCAAAATGGTCGGAGGCAGTTCAGCACCAAGAGGGTTGGACAGCTCCTTCCAGCGAGACTCGCTTCTCTGCCGCACCAGAGACAACCCGGTTGTGCTGAGGCAGAGTCAATCCAACATCACACACACACACACACACACACACACACACACACACACACACAGACACACACACGACTGGCCAAGCCAAACCCAGAGACAGGATCCCATCCATCAGGCTAAGATGACTTAGGAGAACAGACGAGAGCTCCGACCCAACCGCTTGCCACTGAGTCAATCCAAACCTCCTTCAACCATGGACTCTATCTCCACCCCACCCCACCCCTCAGTGCTTTCGCCCTCTCTCCTCTCTCTCCCTCCCTCCCTCTCTCTCTCTCTCTCTCTCACACACACACACACACAAATACAATGCACACAGACCCCACCCCACCCCAAGGACCAAGCCCAGTGCTACCCCATGTGCTTTGTTGCTCCTTGGACCCCTTTGACAGCTTGCGGTGCCCGAAGCGACGCTCCGCAGCAGCATTAACTACCTTTGTTCATGGAAAGCCATGTTGAGGAGGCTCTTCCTCCCAGCCTACCGTAATAACTGGAGGGAGGGAGCCCTCACAAACCTCCCCGTTGCCACAGCAGACAAGGAAGGCTTCACTTTAATGATAATAATAATAAAAAAGTCAAATATTTCTCTGGATTGATTGGAGATTAGGGTGGGGTAGGGGTGGGAGAGGGAGGGGGGAAAGCCCACCGTTCCCAGGGAAGAAGAATAAATCTTGGCAGTTGCCACTAAGAAGAAGAAAAAGGCTCCCCAGTACAAGCTGAAAGGAACTGGAGACTAGGCGGGAGAGGGTTGTAGGGGGGGGGGGGTCACCCAAGAAATATTTGCCTCTCCATTAAAGTGCTGCTTCCTTTTCCCAGAGTCGCCCCCTCCCCTCCCCAGAAAGCCTATTGAGACCATTGAGGCGCTTACCCTTTAAATCCTGGTCTCAAGCCGGACTCCAACTGTGTATAAAAACCCAGGGAGGCGCCTGAGGAGTTTGGGAAATAGGCTCCGGGGAAGCGGAAAGCGACTTTTCTCCTCCTCCTCCTCTTTCCCCCTTGGTGCCGGATTAGAGTGTTAACAAGCCCTGGGAAAGGGACCTGGGCGCCTCTGGCTGGCATTGTGTGCTCCGCTGGCTTCTCACTTCGGATGCTGCTGGTGATGCTGCTGGTGCTGGTGATGCTCTCTAAGTCCCCGGCGATCGCCTCTCAGAGGCTGTGGGCTTCCAGAAAAGAAGAGCTGGTGGGGGTGGGTGGGAGGGAGGGAAGGAGAGGGAGAGAGGGGAAAAGAGGAGGGAGACGGAAAGACAGAGAGAGTGAGAGAGAGAGGAGAGAAAGGGGGGGGTGGAATCGCCTAATGCAATCAAATCGATCTGATCTCTACCATCTGTCGCCTGCCACTACACACAAACGTTAAAATAAGGGAAAAAACGAGAGTCACTGACAGCTCCGGAGAAGCGTGGCATTGCCGGGTTCGTTGCGAGCAGAGCTTAAATTGGGGGTGGCCAGCAAGGCAGACAGTGCGATCCAGGCTGAGGCTTGCTCTGGAGGCATCCTGCTCACGGTGGATTCGTTGAGGGAGATCTGAGGCTGGGCAGGCTGCATTACCACAGGCTCTTATTCCTGCCTTTCCAATGGGAAAGGAGGGTCGGGGCTGGGTGGCAGGATGGGAAACAGGCAGTCCAAATAAAACCTTGAGGAAAGGGGGGGGAGGTGAAGACAAGATAGGGCTCTGCGTTTCCCTCTGATAACAAACACATGAGCAGAGCCGTTTAGCAAGACTGTGTCTCTTTCTCTCCTTGTCCCCCACCAATCTCTCTCTCTCTCTCTCTCTCTCTCTCTCTCTCTCTCTCTGTGTGTGTGTGTGTGTGTGTGTGTGTGAGAGAGAGAGAGAGAGAGAGAGAGAGAGAGACTCTTGACCAACGCTACCAATTCCATCTAGCTTGCTTTTACACCCCACAAAACAGTGTGTACTCTCTCTCTCACACACACACACCCACGCTACTCTATCTATGCATCTTCGCAACCAGAAGCCTCGGGCACAGGCGTGCTTCAGGATCTTCCTCCTTTCTCTTCTAATGGGTGTTTTGTTTTGTTTTTTTAATCTGCACCATCTCTGTTGTGAGCAAAGCATCTGGAGGTCCAGATGATGATGGGACCTCGAAAATCTCAACCGTTGCTCGTTTCATCCGGATGGACACAACACCAGCGTAATGCCACCTAGGAATTATTGTCCAGAAAGACATTCCCTGTCAGTGAAATTTGGACACAGACTGATTAAATGTGGGTTTCCCCACCCCTCTCTTCTTGAAAAGGGAGGGGGTTGTTCTCTCTCTCTCTCTCTCTCTCTCTCTGTTTCTGTGCACAGGATTGTTTAGGGCTGCCCTTACTCTGTCTGCCACCACAATCCACACACACCAATTGGTATAAAGTATAAAAGATGCAAGAAAAATGAGAAGGTGTGTGTTCACTCCAATGCTGCTTCCTTTCCTCTCCACTAGCAAACACACTATGAAATAGGGAAACAGGTTCCGTCTCCACACCCCAAATTAATCCGGAGAGCCTTTTGATAAAACACATGGCATAAAGGTACGTTTTTCGAATGGACCCCTTGCTTCGGAGCCAAGAAGACGGAGGCGTTGGAGAGAAACTGGTCGCTGTCCATCTCCTTGGTGCTGAAAAGGAGGGAAAGGAACTGGTCTGAAGGCGCATATAATAGCACCATAAACCGAAAATCTTGTATTAAGAACTGTGGTTCGTGGTTTCATTATCCTCCTCCTCCTTGAGGTGAAGAGGGTCTCCCTTCTTTATATCTGGGACCCATTTCTCTTGTCAGTGGCTGAAGCCATTAAGATTCTTGTCAGTTTTCTACCCATCCCTATTTGAATAGCAGATGATGATTTTTTTTTTTTTTTAAAGGGGCTGGGAAGGAGTTTCAAAAAGCCAGGCTTTAAATCTTCCTGCAAAGAATGAAAAGTCTGTCGGATCCTTCTAAGAAAGACCTAGACGTGTCTCCTGAAAGTTTGGGTTCATCTTTTCGTCTTCTTTTTTTAGAGGGTTCTGAATGAGAAGAGCCTTGGTAAAGGAAACGTCTAGACCCACAGCTCCCCAGCCCAACCCAACCCAACCCAATCCTTTCCCCCGAGTTCCCATCTTTTGTTTCAGTCACCATGAACGCAGCAGTCCTGGGTCAGAGCCACGTGTCTGAGCCTAGTACTCTCTCCCCAGCTGCCTTTGTGATCATTCGTGTCCAACGATTGCCCTCTGCAGGTCAGCCTTCCTTCCAGTGCTCCTCGTTGGCCAAGGCTGTTGTTGCGAAAGGTACGGCAGGCGAGACGTTGGTGGCAGGGTTGAGAGGCAGGCGAGAGACTTTGCCAGCAGTCCTGGCTGGTCCTCAGTATTTAGTGTGTGTGTGTGTGTGTGTGTGTGTGTACCCCCCTGTGTGTATGTGTTGCATGTCAGCAGCAAAGCGCATCATCCTTCCCCCGCTTCGCCTTCTGTTTCGAAGCTCTTTTATTTCTGTGAGTTCACCTTAGGTTTCTTTTGGGGATGGTGGGGGATTTACGTGCCACGCGTGTTCTGCACCGTTAGTCCTCCACTTTTTCCTCCCAGCCCTTCCCGCCCTCCCTCCTTTAACACTGAGCCAGGCGTCCTCTTTAGTCCCAAACCTCTGGACTCAAAGCTGGAAGCCTCAGTAGCAACAACAACAACAACAACAACAACAATTAGCCTGAATTTTTTTCATAGGTGCAAGGGGGGGCATTCAGTGGACCAGCTGCATCAAAATAAAAAGAGTCCACTGACAGTCCGAGGGAGGAGAAAAAGAAAAAGAATCAGCCAGAAAATGGATTGGATTGCAATTAGATTTTTATTCTCTAGGCTTCCCGGGAAAGATTGTTCAGCACTATATACTTAGGGTATATATACTTACACACTTCTTAATGCATGTCCTCCCCCCACCTCCTCTGTGTGTATGAGACCTAAATGGCTGAAGGGTAGAATAATAATGGATACTGTTCGGGATTGTACGTAGGGGTGCTCCCTGCTGGCTGGGAGGGAGGGATAGTGGTGGATATTATTCTGGATTAATTATTCCGCAGGAACAACTATGAGCTGACGTGTATGTGTGTACATATATGTGTGTGTTTGTAGATTGGGTTCGTTGAGAAGAGGGCCAGCCCAACGGAGCGGGGCGAGGGAGAAGCTCACCCCACCCCCCCCGACGTTAATTGCCTCTTGATCAAGATCGTTTTATAGTTCTGTCGGGAGGACGGCAACTTTTGATTCTCTGTCAGGTATGATTCCCGCAGTGATCGTTGGCCGCACTTCATACAGCGCCGGCGAAGAGTCAATCAATAATATGCAAAACGCCCTATTAGGAGATACCAAGGCAGACTAATTATTAATCTCTCGCTTAAAGGTAATTGAAGAGCGTTTGATTTGTCCTGTTTTAAAAAAAACATTGCAGGGGGAGGGGGAAAATTCAGAAGGGTATTCCTAAGAAGCCTCAACACACACACACACACACACACACACACACACACCTCTTTAGTTTTTGGCCTTGATGTTTTGTGTGAATAGCTTGGGAATCAAAGCTCCCTTAAAGGGCAGAGGGAAAGGGATGCCAGTGGGGAAAAGGAGCCAGTCCCTTTATCCTATGGAAACCAAGAGGTCCAGGATCCTTACCACTCCCTGGGGAAGACGATCACCACGTGGCCATATATATATATATATATATATATATATATATATATATATATATATGAGAGACAATCCCAACCCAGTGACGTCGCTTGACTTTGCTCTGGGTGACTCGCCCAGCCCAAAGTAACAGGTTGTGTTGAGTGTGTGTGTGTCTATGTATGGGGTTTTAAGGTGTTATTTCAGGGCCTCCTCCCCTCAAGGAGTTTGGGGTGGGAGTTGATGCTTCCATGACCTAACTCGCCCCCTACCCATAGTCTTGGGGAAAAAATCAGGGTGAAAGATTTGCAACGAACGATATTCTTTGTTCTTGGAAGGAATGAGTTCTAGGGATCTACCGAGCTGTTGGTTGGTTGGTTGGGTGACATATCGTGCAATGCAAATCTGAGTCCATTTAGATCTTGGCTGGAGGGAACCACTAGGGATTTTTAGTTGAAAGCCTTGGGAGGACAGCAAGAGAAAGCAGGTGGCCTGTCCTTCCAAAGAAATGCCGGATGCCCTCCTAGGAAATGTTCCCAAGTTCTTTGGGAAGCCAGCCACAGCGGAGGGAAAGAGATGCAGCAGCAGACCTTCCCAAGGGACGGGGCTTTCCTGGGAACCTCAAAGAGTCCTGAGATGATTTGAGGGACAGCCATCTGCTTTCATTTCTCCGGGGATGAAACCAAAAAGGGGTTGGAGGACAGGGAGGATCAAACCTATTCAATTGTTAAGGAGTAGGAAAAGACCCAGCTGTTAGACTCAGGAAGGGTAGACATCGAGACCAATGGCATACAGATACCTGTACCTAGCTTTCCACTACCAAATGCATCTGAGGAAGTAGACTGAAGTCCACGAAAGCTCCGCCTCCTGCTGCCAATTTCTTTCTTGCAGTGAGTCTCAAAGCTGGTACAAGAGCGTTTTACTTACTGATTCTATAGACTGACACGGCTATAGCTTTGAATTCAACTTGCAAGAGCGTTGGTCTATCAAGTTCCCATTGCTTTAGTGGGACAAATCATTTGAATTTTGTTTTTAGCTGGAAAGATCATATACTCAGCCTGCCTCGGTCTCTGTTGTTCTGGGTTGGTGTCTGTGCATGATGTGCTTTCAATAATAATAATAATAATAATAATAATAATAATAATAATAATAATATTTATTTATTTATTTATATGCCACCCAATCACTGGGAATTCAAGTCAGCTGTCGATTCCTTATGGCCACCCCATGAATCCCATAAGGTTTTCTTAGGCAAGGGATACTCAGAGGTGGCTTTGCCAGTTCCTTCTTCTGAAATAGAGCCTGCAGGACCTACTCCAATTCCGCCTTGAGTCCCTATATTGGGGGAAAAGGTGAGATATAAGAAAACATAACAACAACAACAACAACAACCAGGACCCTGCTCAGTAGTCGGGCTCAAATCCAAGGAACTTGCTCTATTCCTTTTGCTTGTGGACAGTGGGAAACAAGCCCTGGGGGGGGGGGGGGGGCTTCTCTTCAGGCCAACACCCCATCACTACCAGTGGTTGTCACAAGAGCCTTCATGCAAATATTTGGTCCAGAGAGCCATTTTTCAAAGGAAGAGGTTGGAGGGAGGGACTGGAGGTTAAGGCCGAAAACATCCTGGGTGAAGGGAATGAAAGAGAGAGACCGCCAACTGTTGCTGTTGTGTGCCTTCAAGTCATTTCTGATTTATGGCTGCCCTAAGGCAAACCTAGCATTGGTTTTCGGGGCAAAGTTGTTCAGAGGAGGTTTGCCTTTGTCTTCCTCTGAGGCTGAGAGCATATGTCTTGCCCAAAGCCACCCAGTGGCTGGGCATCAAACCCTCCGCTCCAGATTCCTAGCACTCAAACCACTACGCCATGCTTCATACACACCCAGGGAGAAAGAGAGAGAGAGAGATTGAGAGAGAGAGAGAGAGAGAAGTTCACATTTGATAGTAACAGCAATAGCAGTTTCATTTATATACCACTCCATACCACCAAAGCAGTCCGTAAGTGTAAGCCAGTTGCCCCCAACAATCTGGGTACTCATTTTAGCGACCTCAGAAGGATGCAAGCCTGAGTCAAGCTTTAGCCCATCGCTGGTATTGAACTCACAACCTTATGGTTTGTGAGTGAGTGGCTGCAGGACAGGCATTGAACCATTTGAGTTCTGGTCAAGGAGAGAGACCACACATTCATTTTTGAGACGATCGGGAATATTCAATTGACCCCTGGACACTCATACATAGTGGCTGCCTCCTTTGCCTGGCAGTCCATCTTTCATTCATCTTCATGAGAAATCTTGGCACTATGCATCACGTCTGGTCCTTCAGGACTGAGAAGTGGAATCCATGACGTCAAAGCGACAGTCCCCCCCACCCCCCTCATGGCTTAGAAACTTTTGCTGACAACTGTGCCATGACCACAGATGTGTCTCAGATATATCCCTGGATTCCTCTTCTTCCATGCCTTCCACCTTCATTAGGGCTTCATCCAGGAGAGAAACACACTCTGGTCCAAAGTTCATCTAGGTGCATTTGTTGTGGTTCTGCACTGCTGACTAGGTCCCTGAGAGCCCCAAACTTCCATATCAATGAGGCAAAGAATCAGCTCCATGGTTGCTGTTGAACTGAATGGAACTCTTCATAAGAAATCCAGGACCTTGGATAGCTCCCTTCACGTTTAGCCACCCTGAGTAGATTCTCAAACTTTTTACCCTTGTGTCCTCCTTTACCGACTTCATTCCCCCTTCAATAGTATTGTACCGAATATGAATAAAGACATCTAGGGCAGTCTGAGGGCAATCCATATCAGTGGACTGGGCTACCTCCAATTAACCATCATGCCCTCCTCTTCCATCTTGCCTTTCTCTTCCCCTCCAGGACAGAAAAAGTTTGGGAAGAAGGAAGGATCAGGGCCTCCAAATCCCCCCCCCCACCATGAGTAACTCTCAAACACATCTCTGGGGGTCCTGCCCCACAGTTTAAGAACTATGTAGCCCCTACAGGGATTACAGTATAACAGCCTCTGGTCTTCTCCAACTTGGTGGTCCTGATGTATTGTAAGGCCGTGTTGGTTAGGCAAGATGGGCACTGTAGTCGACCACTTTGCAGGGCAACACGTTGAAGTCTATCGCGTATATTGGGGGGAGGGGACCAAACCATGACAATAACCCACACTTGAGCTGTCTCCTGGTTGAGGAAGAAGACTCAGAGGCACTCGTGCTCAGAGAGATCGATCTTTTCTACTTGGACAGGCTGGGGGTCCTAAAACTTTCCCCAGTTGACATTCCCCAAGAGCTATGCATTAATCTCCTGTACGAGCTTGGATTGACTCCAGGATTGTCTGGGGGGGGGCGAGGGGACTTGATCTCCTTGTCCAGCAAAGAGTAGCCTTCTCCGGGGCTAGGAAAGCTTGTCAGAAGGCAAGACTCTGCCTCCCCGGCCTCCTCCAGGGACTGTCTTCATAGGCTTCTGGAAACCAGGGGCAAGTCACACTCTCTCAGCCTCAGGGCAAAGCAAAGGTCAACCTCCCCTGAATAAATCTATCATGATAGGACCTATCATGGCGTTTTCTTGGCAAGATTTGTTCAGAGGAGGTTTTTGCCATTGCAGGAAAAAACTTGAAGGGACACAACAACAACAACAACAACAGCGACAGCGAACAAATCCACGCTGAGTCCAACCCCCCTCCCCCTCTCTAGAGGCGAAGATTCCTTCTACTTTGCACAGCCATGATTCTGACCTGGGGCAAGTCACACTCTCTCAGCCTCGGGGGAAGGCAAAAGCCAACCTCTTCTGAACAAATCTGGCCGAGAAAACCCCACGAGTCGGAAACGACTTGAAGGCACACCACCAACGACAGGGGTTTCTAGGAAGGAGAAAATTTCTCTTCCTTCAACCAGTTCCTTCTTTAAACGGAGCGCCATTCAGCAGAACGACGGCGCCCCCTGCTGTTCAGGCCGCGGAAAAGCGGACACGTTTTAATGCCCGTGCTTTGCATTTTCCATATGCTTCAAAAGGCTGAACGTGTGCATCTTGTTGCTGCCGCTGTCCTTGTGAAGGGAGAACAATGTTATTTATTTCATTCATAAGCTGCGTTTGCTTGACCCTTTAGTAATCATCCTTACCTCTGGAAAGTAAAGGGACAGATGCATGTAGGAGGAAAGGGAATCATGTTGTTGTTGTTGTTGTTGTTGTTGTTGTTGTTGTTGTTGTTGTGTGCCTTCAAGTTGTTTCTGATTTATGGCAACCCTAAGGCAACCCTATCATGGGGTTTCTTGGCAAGCCTTGTTCAGAGGAGGTTTGCCATGACCTTCCTCCGGAGGCTGAAAGCATGCGCCTTGTCCAAGTGGCTCTCCAAATGGTGTTGGACTGCAAGTCCCATCAGCCAGGGGTATAGAACGCTGGGTTATGCAGTCCCAAAAATATCAGGAGAGTGATATGATTGCCAAGGCTGGCCTAAACATTTACCAGCTGAAAGATCCATGATTGGTTTTCATACACAAGGAATCATGGAATCACAGAATCGTAGAGTTGGAAGAGATCACAAGGACCATCCAGTCCAACCCCATTTTGCCATGCAGGAACTCTCAATCACAGCATCCCCGATAGATGGCCATCCAGCCTCTGTTTAAAGACCTCTAAGGAAGGAGACTCCACCACTCTCCAAGGGAGTGTGTTCCACAGTTGAACAGCCCTTACTGTCAGGAAGTTCCTCCTGATGTTTAGTTGGAATTTCTTTTCCTGTATCTGTCAGGAATGACAGGTAGATAGCCTTTCTCTATCTCTCTTGCTCTCTCTGTCAACACAAAAAAATATTTTAAAGGGGTCAGATATAGCAGCATAGAAAGAGGAATGATTCTCTGGGACAATGGTGCTGGGAAAGTGTGCATGTGTGTGTGTATTTATGCGTGCATGCCATTTCACAGTTAAGACTACAGTCCTACCCGCAATTGTGTATATGTGGCATGTCTTCAAGTTGTTTCTGACTCATGGTGACTCTAATGCAAACCTGTTATGGAGTTTTCTGGGGCTATGTGACTTGCCCAAGGTCACCCAGTGGTTCATGGCTAAGCTAAAAACCAAACCATGGTCATAGTCCAACAGTCAAACCACTATGCCAGGCTGGCTACTGCAATGTAAATTATTCCTGCTTGAATTTGCTACCAGTGAGTAAGTTGCTTCTGTTATTGAAGCTAATACATAGCCATCATGACTACTAGCAGCTGCAGATGGAATGCAAGAGAAAGACTAAGGGAACCAGGAGTTGTAGTCCAAGAACCCTGAAGCATTCCAGGTTAGGATTGTTGTTGTGCGCCTTCAAGTGTTTCCAGGCATAGGATTTCCTTAGCAAGATTTGTTATGGAGGTTGCCTTTGTCTCTCTTGAAGACTGAGAGAGTATGACTTGCCCAGGGACACCCAGTGGGTTTACAAGGCTGAGTGAGATTTGAACCCTGGTTTCCAGAGTCATAGTCCAATGTCCCCACCACTAGACCACACTGATTGTTCAATTCAGCGAGCAAAATTTCCTTCAACAAATGGGTTTTAATGGAAGCCAGGTTAATTCCTTTCACCATGACACAAGTTCTTCACTTCTCTTGCAAAAGTATTAGGTCTGGAGTCTGAGCTGATGTGATATGAGGGACTACTTATGGGGAAAAGAATTTCCTATGATCCCAGTGACACCAAAAAAGAAAACCAGGTTTAAGAAATTGTAGCTGAGCAGATGTTATAAGATGGAGGCTGCAGTATTCTACATGCTGACTAGTAGTCCCTTTGTACTTATTTTTAAAATTTAATTTATATCCAAGCTTTCTCTCAATATGGGATCCAATATAAAACATTTAGACAGAGAGGTCTGGTGCCACAGCAAAGTACAAATCCTAGAATTCCATAACATTGAGCCATGGCAGTTTAAGCAACGTTAAACTGCATTCATTTTTGTAGTTCAGATTAGACCTCAGCCTGCTATTTCTAACTAGAGTGTTAATATAGTCATAGTTGTTTTCATTACTGGCTTGTGGTAAAGATTTTTGCGATAACAGACTGAATCCCATTAGTTCCAACTGGACTATACTCACTGAATCAGTGGAGCTTACCTATATGTTGATTCACATTTTAAAATTCGATTCAAGAATAGAGTCAAACTAGTGCAGATGAAAAGCCCATTGGATCCCACTTACATTGCAATCCTACACCCATTTACCCATTCAGGATGAGACCCATTAAACTCAGTGGAACTTCTTTCTGAACTGTTATGAGTCAAGATATTTTGGTGCCTTAGGTGACACACAATTTTTGCAACCCCCATCTCCATCCATGACACTGCTTTTGGTTCCTGAACAGCATAAAAAAAATCATGGAGACAAAACTGATTACTTTAACTTGTAATAACTGGTTTTTCTTTCTTTCTGTGACTGGCCCTTAACAGCTGCAAATAAATACATGAATAATGCTAGCATGCAACATCATGAACAATCAAGGGTCAATGGTCCATGTTTTCCAGTCTAAGCAGTTGCCTGAAAATAAATGACTAGCTAAAAGGTATTGGCATGGCTTTGCAGATGCAGTACTTGACTATTTTGGTTTAGGAAAACATGCCAACATCCACTTCTACAATACCAAAATCAAAAATGCTAAATGAGCCCAAGGTGCTGGTTATGATATATAAAGCTATATGCAGCTTGGGTCCAGATTGTCTGAATTCTCTCATATAAGCCATATTCTCTCATATGATCCTGCCTGTGTCTTTAAATCTTCAGAAGAGATCCTTTCCTCCTTCCTAGTATGCTCACAGGTACTTCTGGTGGGAACACTGGAAAGGGACTTCCAGTGCTGTTCTCTTACTCCCATCCTAGAGAGAATACACTGGTGCTCTCCATAGTGACCTTGTTGTTGTTGCTAACTGTTGTAAAGTTGACTTCAACTTACATCACCCCTGCGGAGAAGAGATCTCCAAGTCACTCTGTTGTCAACCACCTTGCACAGGTCTTGCAAACTCATGGCTGTGCTGCTCTGATTGAGTCTATCCACCTGTAATGTTGTCTTCCTCTTTTCCAGCTAACGTCTGTCTTAACAAGCAATTATTATCTTTTCTAATGATTCAGGTCTTGCCTTGCTATGTCCAAAGGATGATAGTCTCAGTTTAGTAAACTTGGCTTTTAGAGAGAGGTCAAGATTGATTTTGGCAGTCGGTGGTGTCTGCAGAACTCTCCTCCAGCTCATTTCAAATGAGTTGATTCTCTTCATATCAGCTTTCTTTACTGTCCAGATTTCACAAGCATACATAGAAATACTTGAGCAGAGAATACAAGATTTCTCAAGAAGTTTCTGTACTTCTACATTTGGGGGAAAAAAATTAGTGTTTTCTGACCAAGTAAAAAGCCTGTGGCTTTACAAGAAACAGAGACATCCTGGATCCCAGGAGGAGTGACTTGACTGGTGCTAATGGAGCCCCAACCTGGACTGAGTCTTAACATTATATTGGCATTGTCTCTATGTCTGTAGGCTGCAAGTGAATGGGATATGGTGTATCTCAGCTCCTTCCTCATTCTGCCCCATTTTTGGATCCCCACTTTTGGATCTTCTTCTAGCCAGCAGAGCAGTTCTGTCAGCAGATTGTTCTTTTAGCAGATTTCTGGGACCAGCAGGTCAAAGAAAGCTCTGCCAACTGAAGGGCAATTCTATTTGCAGAAGCAATTTGACTTTGGCCCTAAATCCTAACTGTGTATCTTTGAGTTTAGACTGTAGCTTAGGACAGAATTGCAGTTTTGGTATCCCTTCATACCTGTGTTGTGAGCAGCAGGACTTTGCACCAGTAATACAGTACTTCATCCCATTAAGTGTGTAATAAGGTGCAATAATGTTTCCAAAGGACTTTGCTCTCCACTGCAGTGGTAACAATAGATATGTGCTTTACCTCTGGAGCAAGTTCTTGCTTCACAGCATAGATGTGAACATATGTAGATCTCTTTTGCACTGCATAGTTATAGCACTTTGATACCACTTTAAATGTCATAGCTCAGTCTTATGGAATCCATTCTTATGGATTTGTAGTTTCCAGAGATGTTTAGCATTCTCTACCAAAGCATTCTAGTTCTTCTCAAAACTACAAATCTCAGAATTCTGTAGGATGGAGCCATAGCAGTTAAAGTAGTGTCAAAGTGCCATAACTGGGTAGACTAAGACAGCATTCTGAAGGAGATAGCTTCGTATGCATTTTAATTCTGGACTCCGTCAAGATCCAATCAGACTTTACAAGATCACTTTTTTGAACCTGTGAACTTTGTGATAAAGTATAATGCATCACATCATAGCTAAATATTCTGCGATTGAATTCTACTAAGCAAGTTGTCCCTCTGGCAACAAGCCTCTTCAAAATATGGAAATATTTAGGTGCATCCTTAAAAAGAGCAAAGAAATCCTCACCAAAAATCCATCAACAGTTTTGGACACTTGGTTGACATATGTCTCATTATCTTACACCAGAAATGTGACAATGAGTGACAGGAGTCCACAGAGAGATTTAAAACAATGATAAAGGCAACACAGCTTCTTACAAATGCCGACTCTAGTCCTTAATAGCTACATGCTTTTTTAAATGCATTCCAATAATCTGACATTTAATAATTCACAGTGCTTTTGAATTCCTCATTGTTTTCCTGCTGAGCCCCTTACATTTGGAAATCAATGCCCTTCCTCATTAATACATGTAGCTGAACTTGTAACATGCTTTAAAAAAAAAACACCCTCTGCTTTATGTTTCTCTAGTTCCTATAAATGACAACACTGAGAAAACACTGATGTTCAGCATTCTTTCATTACAAATTCAGCCCACACTGAAGTTAAGTGTTAGAAACTGAAGCCACCATTTCTGGATAACTACTAACAAGTTTGTAACTATACAGGGTGGAAAACCCTTAAATTGGTTACATTTTATTATAGATTTTAAAAAATCAGGATTATATAAACCTCCTTGGGTCCATGAATTTTATGGGACAGGGCTCTGAAAGCATATAAATCCAGAAGTGGGGAGCCAACAGTATTCCATCTGTCATGGATAACAGCTTTCATAATAGAATCCTAAGGCTGGAAAGGACCAGTCTAATCCAATGCTCTTCCATGCAGGAAAGCAAACTAAAGCATTGATGAAAGATGCTCATCCAATATCAGTTTAAAGACTTCCAAAGCAGGAGAGTCCACCACCCTTTGACAGTCTAGTTGACTGTCAAAGAGTTTGTACAATAAAAAAAATGCTTCCTATTGTTTAGGATGATTTTTCCCTTGTGATTGAATCCACTGGTCTGTGTTCTAGGCTACATCTAAATTGTAGAAATAATGCACTTTGACACCAGTCTAAGTGCTGTAGCTCCATCCTATGGAATCCTGGGATTTGTAGTTTTACGAGGCCTTTAGCCTTCTCTGCCAAAGTTAGAAAACAAACTGGCTCCATCATCCATGTTGACTTGTGCTGATAGGAATGGAAGTCCATAATCCTTTGTAAGGCCAGCTTGTCCTCATTCCTTCTATTAGACTATAGCCCTGTTAAGATGGTGGCCAGAATTCATGAAGGTTGTAAATGAAGTTAAGGATGGGCACGTGCCCTCTGTACCAGTCTTCTCAGTCCCTGCCTTTCCCCCACTGAGCAGGGGTATCTATTAGCATTTACCAGGATATTAGTGGAATCCTTGGCATGGAGAACCCTCAACATGAGTAGAGCACGTCTCCTGACCGTGAGCCCGAATAGACAAGCCAAAATAAAGCTGCTTTGAGACACTTTGGAAGAGTGCTGTTTAAATGACAAATGCGTCCTAAGAGGCCAGATGTCATGCCAAAGCCATGCTTCAGTCCTAAGGACTGGAGCACAGCTTTGGCACAGCTTCCGGCCTCTTAGGACGTATGCATCTTCTAAATAGCATACCTCCAAAGTGACCCGAAGCAGCTTTGTTTTAGCCTGTCTGTTTGGGCCCCTTGTTACATAATACATGAAACTTGGGAAATGAGAGGTATAGGCTCTGGCTTTTCCAGAGCCTGAGAAAGTTATTTTTTCAGAATAGGACTCTTAAATTTTGCTGGGCTGGGAAATTTGGAGAATCACAACCTAAAAAAGCAATGTTTCTGAGCAGTGGGTTTGAGTGGATAGAGCAATGGAGGCATGTGTGTTAGCCTCCCTCCTCCCCATCAGGTCTTTGTGTGTCCCCAAACTAGAGTTGTAACATGAAAAGATAATGTTTTGAAGATCAACTTATATTTTCTTAGTTCTGAGCTCAGCGAAAAATCTGAGCAGACCCCATATGCTCCACAAATGTCTCCTATTGCCCTTCTTTCTATGAACAAACACCTTAGCCTGATCTAGTCTCACTTTTTGGATTACGTTATTATAAACCTACAGTATGAAGGCAAAGATTGCATATCTTGCTGTTGATAAGATATTCTAAGTCTGGATCTATAGAGGATAGCCTCCAGCCCTGTTACGTATGAGCATAGGAAGCTGTTTTATATTGAAGTAGTCTGTCTGGCCCACAAGAGCTGAAGGCCAGCTGGCAGTAGCTGTTTAGGGTTTAGACAAGAATGTTTCTACACCTTTCTAGAGATGCAAAGGATTTAATATGAGGTGTCCTGGAAGCAAAGAAAATTAAGTTACAGCCTCTTCCTCTTCCAACACACATTCATATGCCTCTGCATTTCATGATGGAAGGCAGGTGAGATGTAAATATTGTGTCTGTGTGCTGTAGTTATATGCTGTAGTGTTTTGTGCTTTTCTGCTCATTTTATCTTGGTTTTATTATGGGCTGTCTCTAGCCATTGTTTTATTGTTCGTATTTTATATCTATAACATATTGAATTCTGCACAGAAAACTGTAGTTATCAAAGAGAGTAAAAGTGCAATCAATCAATAACTCACTGCAACTCACTGGACCTAATTCTTTAGACTGAGTCTCAAAACTTGCCAGGTTTTGCTTTTACTTATATTTCTTTTCTGGGAAAGCAATCAGTTATCTAACAAGTAGACACTTTGTTCTCATGACTCCCATTATGGCACGAAACAAGAAAGAGAGGACACATGCATGTTTGGTAGAACTTAAAGAAAAACTGATTGTGTTTTAATCTTTAATTGAAAAACACAGTCTCTCTCATGCAGAAAACTATTTAGAACAACAGAATGAATAGCTCTCCACCAAGTAAAGAAGTCAGAATAAACAGGAATAGAAACATTGCTCCACCACTTTGCTTCATGAATAGAAGAACTCAAGGCCATATGTATCTCTTATAATCAGCAAAGTATTATTAAAAAGAACCTGAGTGAGTCTTTTCTATTTCCAATTAGCAAAGTCGATTACTTTTTGAACGAGACACCATTTTTCTGTAAAAGCATCATTAAATTTGGGATTAGTAGTAGCTTTTAATGAAGAGAGATCTTATCCATACTTAATATTTCCCATATCCCATTTCAGCATTATTAGATAGTTGGACAACGTTTGCTTTCTCCCCCATTTGGTGCTGCAATTTGGGATTTTGCTGCTGCTAAAAGAAAGGGCAATCAGCTCCCTTCTAAATTCATGTAATCAATTTTCTTCTAAATGTGATCACCTCCCTTCTAAATACGAAAAGAAGGGCAATCAACTCCCTTCTAAATTGCTTCCCTGCCCATTAACACCCAACAAAAGTGTTATAGAATTAAAGGGTAATATAACCTGTGAGTTGCTTACTATGTAGAAGCTATCTTTGGTCAATTTATTTGTATCTTATGATCACCACAACAAGTGAATATATGAACTTACTTTGCCACATATTTTCAAACAATGCCTCCTGAATTGCAGCACCTTTGAGACTAACTGAAGTGTTGATCTTGCAACACCTTTGAGATTGACTGAGGGGGAAAATGAGGGTAGTACAGCACGCATGCGTTTTACACGGGCTGTACTACCCTCATTTTTTCCCCTCAGTCAATCCGCTGAAAGCCGCACCAGAAAAGCCCATTGTGCACCCTGGAAGAAGTAATGGGGTGTGCACCTGTGGCATGCGTGCGCAAACACACCGCCATGCACCATGGGCACGAGCCCCATTACTTCCAATGGGGCTCCAGCACACATGGAATTCCCCTTACATGGAGGGATCCAGAACGGATCCCCATGTAAGGGGAGGGCGCACTGTGTAAATTTTTGTAGACTTCATCAGATGAATGGAAGGAAGTGTCAGTCCCAAAGATGCCACAAGATTCCCTTGCATCCAGGCTAACATGGCTATGTCTTGAATTCATGACCTGTATGTTCATGAATGAAATTCTGTTGTGGTTTAGATATCTGTTTTACAAACAATACTCAAAGATGTAGGTCTGAAGTCAATATTGTACCTTGTGCATCTTAAATTCTCAAGCTTTATTCCTCCAGCTCCTAAAATGCCCAGCCAGTGATGTAGACTTGAGTTGACTGACTCATACTCAAGTTGGACTCAAGTTGCTTCAGTGACACGACTTGACTCATGACTTGTACATTTTTAGTCACTGACTTGCTGATATCATTCATTACAAGCAGCATGCAAGACCTGACCCCAGAACATGGGGCATGTTTTTTTGGAGGGGACAGCAAATTCATTAAGCAATGGGCTTGAGGTGGACATATCCTTCTAAAATGTTTGAAAAGCTTTACAAGGCTCCTCTGATGTATAGTGGGGGCAGGCTGTCAAGCAGATTTCAAGCCCCACCTCAAGCCCAGTGTTTAATGTGTTTGCTATTCCTCTGGAAGAAACACACTCTGCCTCCTTTTTTTATTGTTAAAATTGGCTCCCAGACTTGAGACTTGATGACACTCAGCCTGAAAGTACTCAATTTTGCAAGGACTCAATTTGAGAATTGAAAGTAAAGACTTGAGACTTGACTTGAAACTTGGAGTAAAAGACCTGAATTCATCACTGTACCCAGCCAGCTTGACAAATGGCTAAGGACTTTGGGAGTTGAAGTCCAAAAGACTGGTGAACCATAGATTGGGAACGACTGTTCTGCATCAGTCTGTAAATCTCTTCCTCATAGTTGGACATGACAAATTGTTCCCCCACGAACAGCCCAACTTCTATACAGCTAAGAGATTTTAATCCAGTTCTAGTTTAAACTTCTCAGTTTTGTTTACAATACCATGGAATCTAATGGCATGAGTTCTACCTCTCCAAATGACTCAGGATTTTTCTCTACAAAAATGACATCCCAACCACAATCCTGTGGAACAGGGAAAGTTGCAATACTGCCATTCTTGGATGCCAGGCTGGACCATTCCCCAGCACAGAAGTAAACAACAAAAGAACCTTAGCAATAGAAATAGCAAGTCCAGTGGGTCCTTGGTATCTGCTGGGGTTTGGTTCCACTGGATACCAAAATCTGTGGATGCTCAAGTCGTGTTAAATGCAATGGCATACTGAAATGGTGTCCCTTATAAAAAAAGAAAATGAAATTTTGCTATTTGGAATTTATACTTTTTTTTCAAGCTGTGGGTGCTTGAATCCGTGGATAAAAAAATCAGTGCATAAGGAGGGTGGACTGTACATTTATATATTGTTTATCAGTGAACTAGGACTCCCTAAGCAGTTTACAATGTGTAATCCAATTGCCCCCAACAAACTGGGTACTCATTTTACTGACCTACAAAAGGATGGCAGGCTGAGTGAACCTTGAATCCCACCTCTAGGATCAAACGTACAACACTGTGGCTGCAATACCAACATTTAACCACTGCGCCACCAGGGCTCCCTTGTGATGGCTGCGAATCTTGACCATTGTGAGAAATCCAAAGCTGAGAATCTTGCAAGCTGCAATTTGAGGAAGGTTATGAAAGAGCCTTCTCCAAATGGCCTAGTCTCAGTTTGACCAAAGAACCTAAAGACATGATTTTGACACTCAGAATCTTTCTCTGCTGGGAAGAAATAATGCCTTGTTGTGATACTTGGCCCAAACCATTACAGTGGACACCATGTGGGGTTATGCCTGTTTTGACTGGGGCTAGATGTCTTGCTCAGCATCCTTCTCCTTCTAACATGAAATATTAACAAAAATTTCCTTTAGTTGATCACTTGTTAGATTTCATAATGATGAAATACTCCCTGAAAATTGGAAAGCCTTGTAATTTGTCCACAGATCAGGATCCTATGCCACGCTTGGTTCTTAGCAGGGTGTTGAGAATTTTAAACAGTAATTTGTTATTCTTTGCACCAAGAAGATGGAAACAATCTTCCAGTACCCACACAACAAGCTATCAGGAATACATATATACATATGCATGCACATGGTCAGGGTCTGAAAGATAATCATCCTAATGACATCAGTTTTAGCAAAACATGGCAGGTTTCATTTGCTCCAGTCCTGTTAATCTTGATTTACAGACTGTAAAAACCTTTCATAATTGCATTGGAGCAGTTCACCGCTATTACATGTGAGGTGGGCTCCCAAATATTTCCAAATGTTATTCCCCATTTGTATGGAAATTAGGATCGTAGATGATGATGTACCTGTCCAGCAAAGCTAATAGGCATAATTTCCCATTTTGATAAATTTACCTTAAAGCTCGATAATTCCTCATACTTAGGCATTACCTCCTGTACAGCTGATAAGAAAGATTCAGGTGAAGCATGACACTTTGTATCATCAGACTGTCTGGGGGACTGTGGCATGGAAGGAATGGGAACAGTTGCTAAAGCAGGAGGTTTCCCCGACCATCCTTCCAAGATTGTCTGACAAGTAATCCACTTCTTCAAGAGAAGTAAAGGGTTGGGGACTTCTGTTATGAGTATCACTCCACCAAAACACATGTTGATTTATCTCATGGTATTTCAACAAATAAAGGTCTCTGCCTTGAAGAGTCAACAATATCCATCCTGATGCTACTGGAAGAAGAGGAGGGCGAGGAGAGAGTATGACCTGGTTAGAGTGGATACTGTGGAGCCAAAATAAAATAAAGGAAAGGACAACTAAAATGATCATGGAGTTAGAGGAAATCCTGTATGAAGAAAAGTGTTAGAAGATATTTAAGATTATGAAAAAGAAGTGTGCAGGGTGAGGGTGGGGAGAGGATATAACAGAAGTATATATTATGCAGGCTGTGCATAAAATGGATAGAGTCTCTCTCTCTCACTCCTTGTCTATCCCTCTGAAGAAAGATTGAACTGCCAGTCCAGACAACTTTCATACATGGAATAATAAAAGGGTACCATCTTCCTCTTTGTCTCAGGAGGTAAAATGTCTTGAGCCACCCCTGATGAATTGAACAATGCCACAAGAGTCTTCTGGTTGGCTACTGTGGGAAATAAGATTTTGGACTGAGTTGGTGTTTGACCAATAAGGGCTTTTCCAATGGAGAGGCACATGTATCATGAATGGAGGGCTAGCATGTGGCTCACATGTAAATAAAACCCAAAGAAGATGAATATCAATAATTTTAAATTGCATCTGCAAAACCCCAGAGCACTGAATCAACATGGCTTTGTGCCTTTTTGTATTGCTTATGTGTATACAGAGCAAAACTTTGCAGCCCAAAATGAGAATGCTACTTAGTCTTCTACATTTATCTCCAGGCGTGATTTATATCTTCTATTTTCTCCACATCAGTGATGGGAATGCATTCTTGAGGAATAAAAATAAATATGAGACAACTACACCCCATTAAACATTTTTATCTGCTTGCAGAATTGGGAAGCAGGGGATTTTCTTAGTGCACACTCCTCAGAAGGTTTACACACACAGTGCATTTCAAATCATTTTAGTGTATTCCGTACCATCACTAGCTAAATTACATGAATATGAAATGCTGTCTCAGACCTATCTTGCCACTTCTTTCTTTATCTCAGGTTGTAATAGCTAGGAGAGAATAGATGATTTTGTGTGATATAGTGGGATGCAGAGTGCTGAGAGCTTTTGCAGATGTAAAGACTTACCAATTTAGATATCCACTTTCACCCTGACTATACCAAGTCAGCAACAAGAAGGGGGTTCAAAACTCTAGATGTTTAGGAACCACTACTGCTTTTTTAACAAAGGCCTGAATACCTGGTGCTAGGATAGCTGCAGACAACAAGAAGCAGATAAAATCTATCTGGCTCCTAGAAAATGTTGATGGCTTTCAGGTCTGGTGTCTCTGATCAGAGAATGATTTTGAATAACTATTTCCTCCTTTCCCATTTAGAGTGGCCACTTATATAGAGCCATGGCCATTCTTGGGATCTGTTGTCTTAAGGTCAGTTCCTGCCTGAGGTTTCTATTCAAGAACTCTCAGGCCCGGTACATACCTCTTGGTAAGTCCGGAGTGGCGTCGGCTTTTTTTCCTCCGCCGGGAAGCCACAGCCACCAAACTGCATGGCTTTCCTGTAGAGAAAAAAGAACCTGCAAAAAGAAGGTTCTTTCCCCCATGCCAGTAATGTCACGTGTGTGCCAATGGCGCACTCGTGACGTAACTGGCGAGGCACGACATGCGGATGCTATGCATCTGTTACATCATAATAGTGGTGCCTGTGTACATGAGGTGCCACCATTATTGTGCTGCCAGTACGTGCTAGGGCTAGGGACCGTGCGGTTCCTGCACAGTCCCATAACCCTGGCATTGTGTGAAGACTTTAGCTCTGTGTGTACCACGCCTCAGTTTCCCTCTGGGAGACTTTCCTAAAAGATTCTCTGCTCCCTCCATTGATTATTATTAATATTATTATTATTAAACTTTATTTCTAGAGCGCTGTAATTATATACTGATTATACATTGATTCCTAACAGTCCCCAGATGACCTTTTAAGAAGGAGGGAAAGGGACCTTGCTGATCAGTATATTTCATATCCCATAAGTATATTTCTCAGGAACACCATACATTGTTGGCCAACTTCCTGGATTTTCACATCAATTGACTTTTGATGCTTAAGTACCCTAAAGACACCAGATCCTTGGGACCTAAGCAGGATCAATCCTGGGGTTGTCAACATGAGCCAAATGAAAGAGGCTCACCTTGTTTTCACTGTGAGTAGTCCAGATGACAGACTGGAGGACTCTGGTAAAATCAGGGCCATTTAAATGCCCCAGGACTTTAATCTGGAGAAGAAAAGAGGTTATCTACTCTTGATTTGAGTGGAAAATCTGGATATCTCTCTGTGTGGGGGCTTCATAGCAAGGTGTGGGGTCGGGGGCAGAAGGAGTGCTTGGAGAATGGAACTGGTTGGATTTGGCAAGCCTGGTTATATCACCATGTTTTCCTTCTGCAGTGCATGTTCAGCCATGAGATCAGCTGTGGATAGTTAAATTGGGCTACTCCCTCCCCCTTCCTTTCCCCTGCCTGAGTGTCACATTTGTTTTACTATCTGGATTTTTCTCCTCACATTCAGCCCCACCTGATCAGTGTTGTGTTGCTTTCATTTTGATTTTGGTGAGTGGAGTGCATGCAATGCCTCTTCCTATCTGCCCCGATCCTTCACTTGTGCAGTTGCACACACTCCTTCCCCATCTCCCCATACACATATTGCAGATCTTCATGAGTGAGCAAAGGCTGGGGGAATGAAGAGAGAGAATTCATGCCATTAAACAAGTGAATGAGCGATGTGGGGAATGAGTGAGCAAATTATGGGAAATGGGGAGAGGCTATGTGCGATCACATGAGTGAGTGAATGACACAATGCTGATTGGGAGAGGATGGGGGGAGGAGAAGAGTACAAGCAGCAGGTCAAACAACACTAGGGCAGGGGGAGGAAGAGAGAAAGGGTAGCCCAATATAACCCCACTTTCATGGCAGGACAGTTTCATAAATGAAAGGTAAATAAAACACACTTTTATTTTTCTTTCTCTATTGTGTGAGTGCGTATGTTTGTGTACTTAATGGGGTCACTATGGGATCCCCATGGACCAGAAAAATGCAAGGTGAGGCTGATTAATTTTGTCAGTGTAGAAGCATTCCTGGTTAGTACTTGTATGGAAAACCACCAATGAATACTGGGTGCTGTAGGTTATATTTTAGAGGAAGGAATTGACAAAAACACCTCTGTTCCTTACTAAGAAAACCCTATGAAATTTATGGGGTCACTATAAGTTGTCAGGTGATTTGTAGGCACACACATCTGCTTCTAAACATTGGACACTTGGGACAAAAGAAAGGAGGTTCTTGGTTTGCCAATGCACACTACTGACTGAAAAATCAACAGCAGCAGCTGGGTCCAATTGGACATTTGGTCCCAGGGGCTCTGACTGAATTCCCAAGCAACTGGATTTTGTCTATATAGGAATGCTGTACAATTTTCTTTGCTTTAAATAAGAGCATTGTTTATGAGACATTGAAGGAGAATGGTTTTGGTCATGACTCAGGATACAGCTCAGAACCTTGTGCCTTGACTCCAACACCACCACAATTATGCTCACCTTTCTTTATGTTAAATTTGTCTAACTGTTTCGCTGAAAGGGGGGGGGAGTTCCTAACTAAGATCTTTATCCATAGGCTGCCCATCTTTGCTCACCTAAGCAATGATAGGCAGGTTCTTCTGGGAACTGTATACTAGCCCCACCAATGAGACTTGAATTTTGGAAGTGTAGTGGCAGCAACCCCCCCTTACATCTTCATGTTAAAAGCAGGTACCCAGGGATGGAGAAGGTCAGATGACTTGCACTTCATGTGGGTGGTGGGGAGAGGGAGATATGTTGAATGATGAAAATATAGCTCATTGACCAGGATGGCTAGGGCTGATGGAGAAGGAATTTATCAACATCTGGAGACCCATGGTTTCACCAGCCATATCTGCATCTTTGCAACCTCAACCACGCAATCTCTTTTCATTTCACTTCTCCATGTGTGGATTACATGGGTTGGCTCTAGGGTTTTTAAGCATCCTGTTTTCAGCTGGGAATAAAAACTACAGTGGCATTTTACTCTTTGCAGTTATAATGGGTGAAACACTGTTTCATCCGCTGGCATTAGGAACAGCCAGGAATAGCCAATGCTGAAATATATTCAATTTCCATATAATGGGTAGAAGCAATCTCCATTACTGCAGCAATTTATTGTCTTTTCCATTACAGTTCCAACTTCTGTTTGGCTAAATGAACCAGTGATGCTAACCTTTGCAACATTTCTGACATCTCTAAAATAATAATGGCTAGTTATCAGGGAACCTTCTTATATCAAGACAACAAAAAGTTTGGTGGCATCTCAAAAACTTACAAATGTCATCTGATATGTGTTTCTGTGAACCCATCTCATTATGAATAAATACTAATCAAGACATATGTCTTTCAGAAAATGTATGAGAGTGATTTTATTTGTTTGTTTATTTATTTATCAAATTTCTTAATAGCTCTTTTGTGGACAATTGCTTTTGCACATGCAAAAATAGTGCTACTTGACTGAGATAATGTTTTCTTTGGTACATCAAAAACGTTTCGGGGGGGGGGGGATTGTGCAAAAGAAGTCTGCAACTCCTGCTCCAAGCTCTGCAATGCAAAAACAAAAACAAAAGTGTAAAACTTTATAATCTCACTTTCTGGGAAACACGTTTTGATATTTTTTTTCTTGTTATATGCTAGAGTGAAATAAGTGAAGATTTGGATTCAAAATGAACACACATATTACGGTTGATGGAAAAGGGAGTTAGGCAGAGCACTTAAGAGGACTGCAAATATGTATATCCACCCACCTGATAATTTGGCTTGTCCCTGAATCTGAGAGGAAAACTATGTTTAATAATAACACTCTGGAACATTTTTTCAGTTACAATAGAAACATATTTGACTAATAAAAAATCCTTATTAAAATCACATAGCCAAGTGAATTCACATCTCACTCATAAAGCTGCCAATGCAAAACCTACTTGCAATTGTAAATTATTATTTACTCATATTAGGTTATAAATGTTTTGGTAGTGTGGAGACATAGATCTTTTCCCAGCTGTTTTTCAGCTTTCCATGAAAAATAAAAATAGTCACCTCTACATGTACTTGGCATTCTCTCGGCTTTATTTTCTTTCATTTGACTTCATGCACCCTAGTTACATTGTTGCATAGACAAAGGTGATTTGGAAGTGTTGCTTTGTGACACCATCTCACTTATGTCAAAGTCCCTGGTTGTTTGGGATCACCCACTTCACTTATCTAAAAAGGATAGCTTTAAGTCTCAGTTATATCCATTTGCTCAGTGATATCATAATTTAGCCAAATCTCTTTGGTGACTGTGCTATAACATCATCCTATTCAATATTATTATGTATTCTGTTGAATTGTATGGATAGGTGGTAGGAGTCTGTTCTCTACTATTTTATCTATTTTATTATTGAGAAACAGAGGCTGGATGGCCATTCGTCAGATATGCTTTGATTGAGAGTTCCTGCATGGCAGGGGGTTGGACTGGATGGCTCTTGCGGTCTCTTCCAACTGCATGATTCTATGATTCTAGGGCTTTTAATTTTTCCTGTCAGATAGGAAGCAAGTGTCATTTTGTGGAGAGAAGATCCAAAGGCTTACTCTTAGTTACATCCAAGACTGAACTTAAAAGGCATTTAAGATTATTGTTGCAGGTGGGGAAAAGTTGGAAACAATTGTGAACAAGAGTTAAGGCGGTACTAGCAACGCAGTGCAAGCCCTAATTTTTTCCAGGGCTCTGCCTCTGTTGAATCTAGTACATAGGGTCATTTAATTGTTTCTAACAATAGCCAAACAATTTGCTGAACAACAAAGCTAGCAAGAGATACAGTCATATTGCATATAGTATGTTTATAAGGAATAATCATGTATTGAAAAATGAGGGAGGACGAGCACAATCTATCCCATTGTTTTTCCTAACCCTAACCCTGAAAAGAAATATGAAAAGAACAGAACTTGGACAAGTTACTTTTGAGGATGACAACTCCTGGAATCTCTCTGCTAGGGTTCCCAGTGGCTTGTGTATTGTCATATATTAGTCCATTATATAAAGCAAGTGGCCATGCTGGTTAGGGAATTCTAGGAGTTGTAGTCCCAAAAAGTTACCTTTCCAAAGTTTCAGGAAAAGAGAATATAAAAGTCACTCAGGCTTAAATTGTGATCACTTTCTTGCAATTGCCAGGATCGTCTGGGAGTGATTCTCTGACAAGACTGCTTTCTTCAGTGGAAGCAGATGGGAATTGGCTCTCTTCTGCTTCCACTGAAGAAAGCAGTCTTGTCAGGGGAGCAGTCCTATTGAGTGTCCATTGTATGTAAGTGGTCACAGTGAACATCTCCCTTCACATGGCAGTCCTCAGTGTCCCCTAAACACTTACCCCAGAGGGCTAGGAATCTCCCAGGAGCTTGGAGTAAGTTGTGGGGTGGATGGATGAAAGTCCAGTCGTGCAAAGTAAACCAATAAGAATACGGTTTTGGATTTAGGCCAGTTTATGAAGCTGCCCTTTGACAATGCAGTGATTGATGGATGGATAGTCTGGTTTAATTTACACCCCACCTTTCTTCCAATATAGGCCCAAGTTTATAAAACAAGCTTATACATCTTACACAGACAGCATAATTCTTTACAGGACTGGGATGAATGATCAGGGTTGTGTGTTTAGTTTTGGGTCCCTCCCCCCCTTTATTTGCCAATGAGTGAAGCAGGAAAAAGTGTGCTGATGTGTGTATGTACACAAACTGCTCGGGGAAAACTGAAGACAAGAGTCTAGAAAAAGTGATGCATTTGGATCCTGAAAATAGAACTTGGATGGCAGAAAACAGAACCAAAGTATCTTCGAGAGAGAAATAGGACTCCCAAATAGGAGATAAGGGTGTGATCAAGTTTTGAGGTAGTGAAGTGCATGATCTTTATTTATTAAATATTTACTTAGCTTAGAGAAGATAACTCTGTGTTTTCAAAGATGTGCAGAGAAAAGATGATGTTTGAAGAGAGGATGATGGCACTGAGGCCTGAGATCTGTGGGAAGTCTCAACTAATACATCTAATAATAATAATAACACTTATTTATTTATACCCTGCTCTTCAGCCAAGGCTATCAGAGCGGTTTACAATTTGTTCATTAGACATTTAGACATTAATTAGATCTATTGAATTATCTTGACTGATGAGGCAACACTGATGTAAACATCTTTAATACAATGGGTTAACTTTAGTTAAGATTTGAGCCTGTTGAATTTTATCAAGAACTTGAAATATTCTACTTTAAAAAGGTAATAGTTTTTAGACCCCTACATATAGTTAGTGACCTGTACATTTACAATTTCAAAGTAATTTTACTTGCTTGCTTTACGATGGTAACTAGAGGCCTAACTGACCTACCCTCCTCTAATAAACCTTACTAAAATAAGCTCATTGAATCAATGGGATTTACATCAGTGTTGCCTCACCAGTCAACAGATGAGTCAACAGAACTATTAGTTGTGACCACCCTTCCCTTCCATGAGGAGATCCTTGGGGTCTTGTCACAGAATCCACGACAGATAGGGTTGCCATTCATCAGGACCTCCAAACCAGGACAAATGTAGGACAAAATGTTCAAATGTAGGACACATTTTTTTGTGTCCTACATTTGAATAGGAGCCTCCAAGGCTTTCCCTCTCGGCCTGGGCCCTGCCCTCGGAGGGGGCGGAGCCCAAGCGGGGAGGGACTCCTGCCCTTCAGGGAGGCTTTCCCTCTCGGCCTGGGCCCCGCCCTCGGAGGGGGCAGAGCCCAAGCGGAGAGGGACTCCTCCCCTTCAGGGAGACTTTCCCTCTGGGCCTGGGCCCCGCCATCAGAGGGGGCGGAGCCCAAGCGGAGAGGGACTCCTGCCCTTCACGGAGGCTTTCCCTCTGGGCCTGGGCCCCGCCCTCGGAGGGGGTGGAGCCCAAGTGGGGAGGGACTCCTCCCTTTCAGGGAGGCTTTCCCTCTGGGCCTGGGCCTGGGCCCCGCCCTCAGAGGGGGCGGAGCCCAGGTGGAGAGGGACTCCTCCCTTTCAGGGAGGCTTTCCCTCTGGGCCTGGGCCCCGCCCTCAGAGGGGGAGGAGCCCAGGCAGAGAGGGACTCCTCCCCTTCAAGGAGGCTTTCCCTGCAGGCCTGGGCCCATGCGGCAAGGGAAAGCCTCCCTCAGCTTGCTATATCTCGCCGGGGAGCAGGGGCAATCCCAGGGGCGGGGCCAAACCGGGCCGTGACCATGCGGCCCCGCCCCAAACTGGGAAAGTCCCGCCTAACGACAGACTACAAGGTTGCAGCAGGAGACCTAACGTGAGCTAGGATATCCATCCTCTACCATTCAGTGAGGATAAAGCCTTATAACTATAAAAGCAAGTAAAACCAGCATGTCACAAAAAGGGTGGGGGCATCCCTCCTGGAGATTTAGTTGTAATGTAATGTAGTCATACTGCCATTATTGTCATTATTGGAAAAAGTCATTAATTGCAAGTAATTAATTTTTATGAGTTACTTCCAACTGTTGCTTTTGCCATGGTCCCCACCTCATCATCCCACCCCGGTTACTTGCAATTCTGCTTTCTCCCTATCTGGGAAACGGAACTAATGGGATCTCAACTTCATTTTGTGTCATCCTTTTTAACATCCAAGACAGCCAATTTTCGAACATTATGGCTCTCTAACTTTACATAATGATGTGCAGATGGGGTGTAGGGATTTTTTTTTAATGCCTCCAATGCTATAGCATAATAAGCTCTCCCTCCTAAAAAAAATCTTTTCCCATAATGGCCATTAATAGTGCCAGTCCCAGCTGCTACAACGTTGAGCCACTCTGTTCTATACGGAACTGAAATTCCTTTCCTACAGAACATTCACTTACAGGATGTTTTTGCCTCCCATTGGCATGGAAGAGATATGCATAGTATGCAAATGCCATGTAGCATAACCTGTAAACCATCGCAAGTTTTTCACTTAGTTACGTTTCTTGTATACCATTGCAAAGGGTGGGTTAAAATCCTTTAAATATATAGGTCAGACCATTTGATTGATGATAGATAGATAGATAGATAGATAGATAGATAGATAGATAGATTTGACCTCAAGTTTTCTGCCCCTGCTTGTATTCATGCAAAATCATCAGGTTACTACATGGTTCCACAGCATGAGTCTCTCTCTCTTTCTTTCACGCACACACATACATTTTTCTTTCTCCAAGAACAAAAAGTAACCCCCCACAACTCGAACTTATTTTACATCTACAAAAATCCTATGTGGGTCTACTCTGATGGCAGCACTGAGTTCAGTAGGACTTACTCCCAGGTAACTGAGTGTATGACTGCGGCCAAAATAAGTGAGATGGGAGTGAAATGAATAAAAAATGATCACACCAGATATTTTCCCTTGAAAATTATTAAAATTCATAGCTCAGAGGTGCGAATGCTTCTTTAAGAAAGGTACTTATGTTATCCCCAAAATAGCACCAGTACCATGTGATAGTTTCAGTTGCTATGGTTACTACACATTTGTTATTTAATAGCAAAGAAAATAGATGCACAAAACATGCTAATTATAACTGGTACGATTTCCCCCCCAAATCTTTTAGATGAATATGCATATATGTTTTATGCATAAGGGATAGGAATGTCCTTCTTCAGTAATATATATATATATATATATATATATATATATATATATATATATATATTGGTGGGGGAAATTTTTTTAGTGTCTGCCTGGGAGATACTGATGTGGTTATTTTAATAGAGATTATAGGGAGGCTGAAAAATTGTAGACAACGGTATTTTGTATAAAGTACTGCAGTTTTCTCTTCAGCTCGCAGAAGAATGATAGCATTGGAATAACAAGGCATTCACAATCTACTCAGTTTGCTTCACTGTAGCGTTTTAAAAAAAGCTTATAGACAGATAGATAGATATAGATATAGGCATAAATTTAGGCAGGAGGTGGATATCAAAGGACCTGGGGACCAAATGTGGCCTCAGATCTATTTTTGCAGTTCTAGGGTCCCTCTCAGGACCCTTTCCCCAATAGTAAAAAGTGTTAAGCAAGAAAATACAAAATACAAAACTGTTGCTGTCAAAAGGCTGCAGGAGTTGAAATTCTCCTTTTCACAAATTGCAGAGTCCCACCTAACCTATTAAAAGTTTTTTTTATTTAAAAATCATTTTTTAACCAAATTTTCCATCTCTTCTGCCCTCCCTGCTTTCCACATTGTTTGAGGTTCAATACAGCCCCTCTTACATCCTCAGTGTGAGTTTGCTTCAAGTCGACTGCCAACTTAATAGCAACCCCATGAATTTCATAAGGTTTTCTTAGGCATGTCCTAGAAGTGTGAAATTGACTCTCCCCCTTCCCAGTTTACTTCTTTCAACAATATAGCTGTAGGTTCAAATGCCACTGTTTGCTCCAGTCAGCCAGGGCTAGGTTGGCAACTGTCATCCAGAGGACTTTTTCTTCAGCCGCTCCAAGACTGTGGAATGACCTGCTGGAAGAGCATTAAAGACTAGTCTCTTCCAAAAGGCTCATCCAGATGATTTTTAAGCTATGAATTTTAAATTTCAAATTTCAAATGTGGAATGTGCACATCTTGTTTGTTCTTTTCATTGGTGTGTGTTTTAACATGTCTTTTTAACTGATGTTGTTTGTTCGTTTATTGATGTTGTTCCCCACCTTGATCTGTGGGAGGAGGCAGGTACAATAAATAATAGTAATAATAATAATAATGATAGTATTGAAGAACATAAAGGAAGTGAAGACTTTTCACTTGGAGTACATCCAAACTAAAGAATTTGTACAATTTGATACTGTTTTAACTGCCATGGCTTAGTACTATGGAATTTGGGCATTTGTAGTTTTCCAAGCTATTCAGCTTTCTCTGTCAGAGAGCTCTGGTGCCACAACAAATTACAAATCCTAGGACTCCAGGGAAGGGAGCCATGGCATTCAAAGCGGTGTCAGACTGCATTATTTCTGCAGTGAGGATGCAGCCATAGACAAAAAAATATATTTTGCTCCAATTCAACTTCACATATGCACTACAAATGGTGGGGAGCAGGGGCTCAGAAAGAGATTGAGTGAGATAGCTGGTGATAATTGGTCATAATATTGAGCATTCATTTTGGGAAATGTGGAGATTAGGTTTATAGGTTAAAATCCTGGACAGCTCAAATATCAGTAGTTCTGTGTGTGGAACTGCTCTATAGTTGGTTCTGTGGCTGGTGGAGTGGCACAGTGTCCAGCTATGTCCCTAGGCAAGTCATACTCTCTTAGCCTCAGGGGAAGACAATGACAAACATCCTCTGAACAAATTAGCCAAGAAAACCCCATATGTCAGAAATTGCCATATGTCAGAAATTACTCGAAGGCACACAACTACAACAAATGTCCCCATACCCAGATGTGAAATTATTACACCATCCATTCATTTCTGCTGGAATATTCAGGAGGGGCATGTGCACATGGGCAAAATTAAGCAGTTTCCCCTTGTCCTTATGGTGACCTGTCTTCACCGTGTAGGGCAAAATCTGCGATGTTGTTTGTTGCCACCACACTGATGCTATTTGCTGTCCCTAAGGTCAGAACAAAGCACCCAGCCTTGTGATCATTGTTAACTACCTCATTTCCTATTTCAGAGAAAGTGACTCACACCAGCAACATTAGCACAAACCAACACTGCGGAACACAGAGGTAAACAACCACCCAACGTTGCTTTGGAGTACAGATGTAATGGGGGAAATCCAGGGAAACTCTGGGGCCAGAATACCCCAGGAGCAGCCCGGAGTATTCTGGCCAATGTAGAAGATCCCAGGAGATTTCATGTGTGGCTACGGGGACATAGCCAGACACATTTCCAAACGTCCCAACTTGCCAACCCCAGAATGACTGTGGAGAAGCTGCAGTGGCTCTAAAATAAGTTCAGTGGACCTTACTCCTTGAAGAAGGGAGTGCCATTAAAATGCACTCATATAATACATTCTTTAAAATATACCAGTTAAAAAGTCATAATTTAAAATTGACTGAGTAGGCCTGCCAGAAGAGATGTGTCTTTAATGTTGTTTAAATGCTGTCAGTGTTTTCAGCTGCTATATCTCTTCCAAAAGGCATACACAGAAAGTAAGACATACACAGGTGTAAGGTTGACTTATGGCTGAGTATGCCACTAACAGGATGCTAGCCACTGTATTAAAAAGCCACACAGTGAGTCCCATTCTTGTCTTTTTCTTTCCAAAATCCCATCCCCTGCCCATGATGCCTGGTGTCTTTGATGTCAGAGATTCAGAGAATCAGTCCAAAGTAACTGAACTATTGGAGGAACCTATTGGTCTTTAAAGTTCCGACTAAAGTCAGAATGTACCCACTGACATTGGAGCCACCAGCTTTCAGTGCCATCTCCACCCCACAGGTAAAAGGAGTTCTTTTTCCTCCTTGTATGGTCTGAAGTAGGATCGGCAAATCTTTCACTTTTGTTTCCTCTCATAGCTGAGTTTTAAAAAAAACAAACCTCAGGCTTCTCTAAATGTTTTGATGTCAAAATATTCTTGGCAGTTTCTTGATACATGGCTATTTGCTGAGCAGACTACCCAATATTTTAAATCTGCATTGGACACCTTTGTGACATTTCTTTATGCATTTGATTGTTGATATTTGAAGGGTAGCAAGCCATTCTGTTTGGCATTTTGACAGCATTTGATAGCTGAGTTATTTAATACTGCACAACAGCCAAGTTATTTAATATTGGATCACCATGAATCTGCTCATCTAAAGGGGACTTGGCCACCTCTTTTTACATAGCATCTTCCAAGCTGTGATTAAAATATTCTCCTCAGAGACACAATGCAGAAGTAACTCGCTTCCATCTGACTCACTCTGGCAAGGTCATAAATGTGAGGAGGACCCAGTGACAACATCTCTCTGCAAAAATGTGGGGAAATATCTTAAACCAGGGATGAAGCATCAGGTAAAAGTGAGTGAAGCACACTAAGGATGGGATGAATATGTGAACATATTTGAAAAAAATGCTGGAAAAACCTGTTTCTTGAGTGCCAAGAAACCCTCATGAGAAGAATCCTGGACTAACAAGAATCTTTGCAGTTCTAGACTTGTTAAATGCTAAATTCACTCATAGTTGTTCTAAGTAGAAAATAGGATGTTTGTGCAGGAAACAACATTTTCTAGGCAGAAAACAATATTTCTGTGCAGATATTTTAAGTGCAGATCATGTCTTTTCTTGTACAGAAAATGGTGTCGCTTGAGGCTTATTCCTCACAAGATTTGCATGTGGTTGCAGAAATCTATTTTCTGCAGAGAAAATGCTGTTTTCTGTGCAAAACAGCCACATGCCAATTTTGCACAGAATAAGTCCTGAAATGCAAATAGTGATAAAAAAAACCTGCACAGTTTTCAATGATTTTTCACACACACACACAGAGAGAAAAATTGCTAAAATGATTTTTTTTGTTTCCTTTGGAATAAAAATTAGCGAAAAATTGACATGCTTTAATCACTCAGATGGGTGAAGCACCTGAACAAGCTTAGTAAAAGGGAAAGAAGGCTTGGATACTGGACCTTTCAGCTAGAGATAAACTTAATTTTTCATGTAAAAAACCTCAAAATAATATGTATTTATTTATTTTAAAAACAATGCAGGTAGAAAATTGGCAGAAACATGAGAGCTACACAATGGATTGCACTAAGCTTCATGTGTATGACAGTTTTCCCTACTGGACAGATGTTGGAAGTATGCAGTCACTGCATTACTTTTCAGGCCCTCAAGGAAACAAGGTTGGTCTCTTGAGGATGTCTAAAATTGAGAAGCTGAAAGAAGAAGAAAAGAAGATTGATGGGTGAGGCCTTTTGAGATATGTTTGCGCCTATTATGTGTCTTTGACACCAGTTTGTGACATCCTCTTGTAAAGTTTTTCTGGCAAGATTTATTCCAAGGAGATTTGCCATCTCCATCCTCTAAGACTGATCGGATATTATTTACCTAAGGTCATCTAACAGGCTTCCATAACTGAGCAGGAATTTGTACCCTGGTTTCTCAAAGTCCTAGGCTGAATCCACGCCAGCAAAGTAATCCGGCTCCAGTATGTAGTATTCTGCTCCAGTTTCACTCAGTTACCTACTGATAATAAAACAACTCAAATTGTATTCACAGCCACCCATTTTCCCCTGCCTGAATTCAAATTCTTAGAAAAAGGCATTTCTTCCCATGTCTGGAGAACAAGCTTCCCCCACCTTTTGATAACTCACTTTGCTGTTTTGATACTTGCAAATTACAGACAGGTTCTGTTTATTTGATGAGGGACATGTTCTTCCATCAGTTTTCCCTGCCTACAAAGTTTACTTGGGACTGCTCACATGCAAGTGTGCACTCCCAAGGCTTGCTACAGGTAGAGCAAAAGCCTCCTCCTTGGATGAATGGAATTTAACTGTGTAGTTTGGAAGCAGCAGACAATGTCATCAGTTCTTCTTCCCAAGGAGTCTTGCTTTGGACTGCTTGGATGTGTGTGCACATTAATGATGCTTGCAAAGTGAGCTGAGAGGTAAAAATGGTGCCAAGCCAACTACGGAGGCTCACTTGTGACTGAGTGAGCACTGCTTGATGCCTCCCCACTCCCGATCACACACCATTTTTACTCATTTAATCTATGTTCAGTCTGTGGTACTTCTGAAACGGTGGCCAGTGTATTACTCTACATGTTCAAAAGTGATATACAGTGTGTTAATTATCTTTCTTTCTTTTTTGGTGGCCAAAATGCATTTGTAAGCAAACCCCAAACCCCACCCCACTTTTTCAACTACGGTAGTTCCACTTTCTGACAGTCCTCTGGTCTCTAACCTGTCAGAAAAGCAGGGGTTTCCTGTATTTTAGGTCACACAACAGCCATGGTTGTTCTCCACACTACTTCTCAGTCGACTTATCATGCACCTTACAGTCTCGCTGAATGGATCTCGATCCAATCCCCTTTCTGCCTTTGCATCCCAATAAGTGATCATGAGTAACCAAGACAATTTTAAATTATCATCATCATCATCATCATCATCATCATCATCATGTATAGAGCCATAAATTTACATGGCCCTTTACATAAATAACCAAGTCAAAGATTGAAAACCTGCAAATTCCCCGTCTCTGCTATTCTCTTCTCCATTGATCTTATGGCTGGGTGCCTCATTCTGTTTGAGGTTTTTGACCATGAGCTGCTTGAATTTGAAGCTACTTGGTGAATAGGGCATGGCTGGAGAGTGAGCGGCAACCTAAGCCCAGCCATGAGAACAACAATGTTGGTGTAGATCTGCCATGCTTGCGTAGTGTAGACCAGGCCCTCCTGGAAGTTAGTTGATCAAAATAGCTGTGAATTAATGAATAAGGATTATTAGGCCCAGACATCTGATCATTAAAAATAAAATGATAATGACATGATTGACAGATGGAAGATGCCCTCCTTCAATCTGCTCTGTCCCCAATTATACCCCACCCCAATACTACACTGACCTGGCAGGAAACACATTGCAAAAATTCAGGAAAAACTTTTTGTTTCCTGGAAATTGCAGAATAAACTGGGAGTTTCAAAAAATCATTTTAAACCCCCCATGAGTAAAAAAAGAAGTGCTTTCACTTCAAACTCAGAGGAAGGTCACGTCTTCCGTCAGGATTGGCATCAAGGTAAGTACGATTTATTTTACAGATGTGGATTCAGCCGTTGTCTAAAATATTTAAATCCCAAAGTGGCGGCTTCACTGCAGTTATTTAAAATTGAAGTCTCAAGCAAGGAGGGGTTGGGAATTATGTGGCCTGCCAGATGTTGCATAATTACATCTCCCAGCAGGCCTAGTCAGCATAGGTGATGGTATGATGTGTTGAAATGTGTAATCTAATAACATCTGGAAGGCCACATGCTTCTCATCCCTGCATTAAGTTCATGTAGAACAGTGAAAGGAGGGGTTTGACAGTCAAAAAACATGATCAAGTATTGCCAAGTTGCCTTACCCCTACGAAGAGCATTTAATTATTGTGCGTTATCCCCCAACAACATTCTGAAATTGTTTAGTTCCAGATAAGGACAGACAAAATTTTTATTTCAATTCAGTTTCTAATTTTAAAAAGTTACCAAAATTTGCAGATTTCTTTATATTTAAATTTAAAATATTTGAGGTTTCTAAAATAAAATAGACACATTTGTTCACTTAGAGTCGTAATGGGTTTACATTCCTGTGTAGATTTGAGTTACTGTAAATTAAACTATTCTAAAATAAGTTTAGAAAAATAAACAAACACCCCTCCCATCTCTACCCTCCTGCCCCAAAGAATGAGCGAGAAGGCAAAAATGGATAGATTTTCTTATATCATAAAAGGGCTGAACTATGCAATACATTTGAATCTGTAGCTGGGCTGTTACTGACTGAGTTGAAAAATACAGGAGCATGTGAGAATTTCACGTCCTCAGGACTGATTGCCGTATTATGTGGTAATGTGAAACATCTGGATAAAAGACAGCCCAAGACTTAATATTTTAAAAATACACTCAAGGAAATCAACCCCCTTTATCACATCTGTTCGCTTTCACATAGGCACTGTCTTGAATGTAAATAGAATTGGCAAATTCTGCAACTTATAGGAGGACAAACATAAATAGTAAATAAATAAATAGCACATTGCCAACTTTGCAGAGACATTATTGCACCACAGTGACAACAACGGGCATCCGTGGCAATTTTGGGAGGGGATGAAATGCCTGGCTGTAGTCTCTTAACATCTGGATTCTTGGTCTGTGCAGTCATTTTAAGCTCTACAAATTAGCTGTTTAGCAAGCATCTGGTAAGAAAATGGTCAATTATTTAAGACTTAGATGAGCTGATGTAAGGAACAAATCTGTCTAGCAGTTTTTAGACCTGCTTTGTAATGTGGGAGTATATACTTACAGTGCTTTTGTGGTGGATGGCAAAGAAAGGAGCTACATGTCTGGTTATTGCTTCACTGTACCCTCTGCACAGTTGCTTCTAGATGTGAATGCATGGCATACAACCTGCTCCTCTGCTCCTATCAAGAGATGGGCCTATTCAGGTCTGGGGAGTGCTATTTGTTCCATTTCACTTCATTTATATCCTGCCTTTTCTCCTGTGAACTTAATGTAGTTGGTGACTGGTGGGCCCATGATAGTGGGCAATGTATCCACTCTGGATTTTAGCCTGAACTTTAAAGGAAGTATCCAAAGTGCTAAAACTGTTTTTGTGGGGGTAGCAGTCATCTCTTTGGATAGTTCTTTTGAGGTTACAACTAAAACATAGAGTGGATTCACCACCTAACTGACATGGGGGTCCACCAGCTGTCACTAGCTCAAAGAAGCACACATGGCTCTTCTCCTCACAACTTATCATCACAGCAATCTAGACAAGCAGAATGAGAAACTGGCTCAAGGTTATAAAGTGAATTTCATTTGTTGTTAGTTCTAATCCTAAGGCAAACCTATCACAGGGTTTTCTGGAGCTGAGAGTGTGTCACTCACCTAAAATCACCCAGTGGGTTTCCATGGTCAGGTGGGGAATTGAATCCTGGTCTCCAGAGTCATAGTCTAATACTCAAAACCACTATATCACGCTGGCTTTCCAGTACATTTCATGGCTTAGGGTAATTTGAATTTGGATTTTTTTTTTCATATGGTGGTTCATTTCATGAACCACTCCAACACATTGGCTGTCACCTTGTGGTGACTTGGCTGCAAGATGGCACCAAAGCAAAACCCGTATTTCTTTGGAAATCTCTGCTTTAGACATAGATACCAACCCATATACCAAGCCACTTCTCAAGCTTTCACTCTACTGTGGTATGTGTGTACGAATGTCATAGCTAAATGAATAGGGCCAATGGTATGGTCCTCCCACAGTCATCTGGCTCCAAGGATTGTGCCAAATGAATGTCAGTTCCTTTGAAAAACTCACAAATTTCTTTATAAAAAGGGTGGATTTGGAAAAAAAATGTATGAGAATGTAAAACTGACAGATAACCTTGATCGAGGCAAAGTATTTTGAAGGGTTAGCTTTTATAAGTCAGGTTGTGAATCACCATGTATTCAACCCCCACCACCACCACCACCACCAAAAATAGGGTTGCCAGCTCCTTTCTTTGACAAGCTCCACTTCTTTAACAGCTACATGGTAAGACTCCTCTCCATACTGTTAATAACTGTTCCTATTAAATTTGGCTATTGTGAATGGGTGAGAATTGCATTTGGTGCATAAAAAACCCAAGACCTTGTCAAAAATCACACATTTATCCATAAACAGAATGGAAGGACTTGCAATTTTTATTTCAAAGCATGTGAGCAAAAGCAACATTGAGAGATTCTTCCACCTCTGCTTTGTGAGTTTCAGCACTGGATGCTTGAGTTTTAGTGGGCATACTTTGTCAGTAGTGAGCATGCTTTGAGCATAGCAACATCACAGACAAATCATCACTGATCTGTATTTGGAACAATTCAAAGGCATGGCTCTGTTAATCTGGATCAAAAGGACTGTAGCACCTTTGACACTAACTGAGATAAAGAAGTTGGTAGCATAAGCAAGGTGTGTCCACACTGTAGAATTAAAGCAATTTGATACCACTTTAACTGTCAGGACTCTAGCCTACCAAATCCTGAGATTTGTAGTTTGGTGAGGTAATCAGCCTGGTCTTTCAGAGCTTTGGTGCCTTATCAAACTACAAATCTCAGGAGTCTGTGGGATAGAGTCATGGTAGTTAAAGTGGTGTTAAATAGCTGTAATTTTGCAGTGTCGATACACCCGACATACACTTCTTCAGCTGCATCAGAGCTTGAAAGAGTTACTTTTGTAGACTACAATATCCATAATCATCTGGGTGGAGGATGCTCAAAGGTATTGTCCAAAACCCAAATTTTCCGAATTCCGTCACTGATGCAGGAACTTAAGGCCTTGATTCTCTAAAGACAGGTGCTTCACATAATGGCAGTGAGGAATACAAAGCCTTCAGCTAGTCCTTAATTTCGTTCAGCCACACCAATTTCCATCCAATGTCGGGCATCAGTTGTTGTATTTCAGATGTTCCAGCATGTCAGTGTTATTGACTGAAAAAGCTTCTGTGCAGCCTGATGTCAAATTGATTGATACCAGCTATAATAATATCAAATGTTATGGCATCATAATTCCATTTGAAGCAAGAGGCAATCTTTGATCTTTTACTATCAAGAGATTACAATATATCCTTTGATAAATAATACCCTTCCACTGGCATTATAGAAAGTGCAGTTGTGAACTGTTGAATGGCTGCAATCTTAATTGCAACCTTCCCTCCCCCCTTGCTCCACATCGGAGGGTGTAACATTTTGAGAACAAAAGGACAACGGGTGTAACTCGCATGGACTACAGCGCATGCAAACTACAATGTGTGCCACGCAGATGGGAAATTTATGTTGGTACATTGGGGATTCCATCTTAGAAAGGCCATTTTTAATGGGAAATAATGAAACAGCAGTACATTTGACTGCAGAGACTTGTAAGCGCAATTTCAACAGTAATGGCCTCTCAAGAAGAACATTTTTCCTCCAGAAACTTGTGAACTCTGAGCTTTCAAATAAGGCAAACAATATATGTATGCCAGGAAGATTCGCTATTAGAAATGTTGGGGAAAGAGGAAGAAGAAACATTCCTTAGACTAAAGGCAGTTGCCTTGGGTGGCAAGCACTGGCAGCTAGTGAGAGTGGGAGACCAGAAATGTGTTCACTAGAATATAGCCCTGTGCCCCCAATTGAGGATGAGGATGCTATCTAAGGTTTAATTTAATAAAATGTAATTGCTAGTCTAGGCAGCTTCCTTAAACATAGTAGGGTGCCATCTTTTTATTGCCATAGGCAAGAAAATGTCTAGGCTGTTAGAACTAAAGAACTGAAGGATGTTGGCCCTCTAGTTCAACCCTCTGAATAAGGCAGACAGGAGGCCGCTTGTCTACCTTAGAAGCTTTTACCTTTACTTCAAAGATATATTTAATACTTAAAATATATATTTCCTCGAGAACGGAGAAGAGATGTTGCAACTGACACAGGGAACAGCCAAATAAATGACCTGCTTCAAAGATTTTTTTTTAAAAAAAAATGGAGAGTGGCTTCATGATTGACATAAAGGATCAATAAATTGTGCGTGCATGTTGTGTGCCTTCAAGTCATTCCAGAATTATGGCGACCCTAAGGCAAACTTTTCATGCAGCTTTTTTGCAAGATTTGTTCAGAGGAGGCTTGCCATTAACTTACCCTGAGGCTGAGAACATGTGACTTGTCCAAAGTCAACCAGTGGGTTTCATAGCTGAGCTGGGTCTCCAGGGTCATATGACAGCGTGACATAGCAGTATACATTACATTACTACTAATTAGCTTGCTAACGAGACCATTAGTGTGGGGCCACACTCTGAGATTTACAGAGAATAGCATGGATGTTTTCACTCTTGACCATAGGATGGTGTGATGTTACAGACTTTATTTTTTGTAGAAAATGTTGTCTTACATTAACGTAATTTGGGGTTGTACATATTGAATGATAGAGACAATGTAGTTAGGACCTGGGGGGGAGCAGGATGTTGAGAGTGAGAGGTGACTGGTGGAATGTTTGGAGGGATTTGAATAAGGCTAGGGGCAGGCCAGGAATTGAAAGATTGGAGAGGAGTGTGGAGTGAATGAGTGAGGATTAGGATTAGGATGAAGAGTCTGTCAAGTTTCAGAATTAATGAGTGGGGTTAAAGAGTCTTACTAATTTTCAGAGAAGCATGTGAGTGAGAGTGAAATATTTGCTCTAAATGCATTAAATTATTCATCTGTTTTGTTTTGTTCAACTTCTGTTAATACAATATTGGTTTTGTGTATCAGACACTTTCGGCTTCTGTAAACACTATGCATGTTGTGTTTCCCTTATCCAGAATTCCAAAATTTGAATAATAATAATAATAATAATAATAATAATAATAATAATATTTTTGGTAAGTTGCCAATAATACAATGGATTTAATAATAACATTAACAAACTGGCTGATCCAATAGGGGGCCAAGGGGGAACGGGGGGAAGGAGGCATGTATGAGGGGGCCTTCATGGTTCTGCTGGGCCATTGTGTTACTGGGTGACCAATGTGCCATACAGGTGGTCAATTGCTTCTGAGATCAAGTGTCTGGTCGCACGGCTGTTTGCATGGGGCATCGAATGGGCTGGTAGCTGGGCAGGATGAGGGTGGTGATTGGTCACCAATGGTGGTACATCTCTGCACTTGTGTGGATGCATTTGGGATGGAAAAGAAAATCCTCCAATCCTAATATGTTTTCTCAGAGGCAGAAGGCCTTCTTGTTTTCCTAAATATGACAGAAGAATAATTCACCTTAATAAATTCTAATGCATACTACCTAATATTTTAACATCAGCATTAGCTGGGGAGTCTAGAAAGTTGAAAGAAATCACAAAAAAGTGAATTAATAAAAACAAGTTGAAGAAATGTTACTCCAAAGCTTTGGTTTGCACACATTCTTCCACAGTAGATTCACTATTGAAGCTATATCTATATATATACACTACTCTCTGCTGTATTTTTTGTCATCATAAAGTATTTTAATTGGATAATTAAATAAAAGCATTAGTGGGAGGGAAACAGACATTATTAATATTTCAATATCATGGTGGAAAAAATATCCCTATTTAGCCAACAAACTTTTCTTTACCAACAAATTAGCGGTTTTACCAAATGAGATTGGCTGGGATCGTTATAATCCTCTATTACTTCTACTGGCATTAAATGCCTGAGCAGATTGTCTATAACTAATTACTAATATCTTTTCCCGCTCAGGAGTCAGTGTTGTCTGGCTCCACTGCCCAGGCATGTTTGTACTATGGTTAACCTTCACTTCAAAAAGAAAGAAAAATAAATACAACAGTTCAAGACAACATCCTAATTTAAACTAACGGAAGCATCCTATTCTGTGGGTTCCTATTCCATCATAAAAGTAGTAGCCATCTGTGAAAAGTATAGATGTGGAAACTTCTTGAAGGTTAGGTATGTCATTGAGAATAACATATTCCTTCACAGTACACAGGATGGTGACTCCAGGTGATTTTGATTTTTGTTTTTTGTTTTTTCTCATTCACTCAAATCCATGTGTGTGTCTGTGACTGTGTGTGTATAGCACTTTCTCCAATGTCTTGAAGTTAATCTTTCATATGAAGCATATCAAGCAGGAATATGCCAGTTTGGTGTCCTATTTTTTCCTCTTCCTCTTTTCAGTAAAATAAAACCAAAGAGACCTGAGTTCCTTTTACCCACTATCATCCAGAGGGAGAGATGGGCAGGCCACCTCCAGGCCTTGCCTGAAAAAGAAGGGCCCTCCCTCTGTCACCATTATCCAGAGGGAGAGATGGGCAGGCCAGCTTCATCAGGCCCTGCCTGAGAAGACGAAGGCCTTCCCTCCATCCACCATCCAGAGGTAGAGAAAGGCAATCCAGCACCATCAGGCCTTACCTGAAAGAAGAAGGCCCTCCCTCCATCCAGATGGAGAGGAGGGCAGGGCAGCTCCATCAGGTCTTGCCTGAAAGAAGAAGGCCCTCCCTCCATCCAGAGGGAGAGGAGGACAGGGCAGCTCCATCAGGCCTTGCCTGAAAGAAGAAGGCCCTCCCTCCCTCCAGAGGGAGAGAAGGGCAGGGCAGCTCCATCAGGCCTTGCCTGAAAGAAGAAGGCCCTCCCTCCATCCAGAGGGAGAGGAGGGCAGGGCAGCTCCATCAGGCCTTGCCTGAAAGAAGAAGGCCCTCCCTCC
>NC_056525.1:107161490-107261361 GCF_019175285.1 Sceloporus undulatus | reverse complement strand
CTCCAGAGGGAGAGAAGGGCAGGGCAGCTCCATCAGGCCTTGCCTGAAAGCAGAAGGCCCTCCCTCCATCCAGAGGGAGAGGAGGTCAGGGCAGCTCCATCAGGTCTTGCCTGAAAGAAGAAGGCCCTCCCTCCATCCAGAGGGAGAAAAAGGCAATCCAGCACCATCAGGCCTTGCCTGAAAGAAGAAGGCCCTCCCTCCATCCAGAGGGAGAGAAAGGCAATCCGGCACCATCAGGCCTTGCCTGAAAGAAGAAGGCCCTCCCTCCATCCAGAAGGAGAGAAGGGCAAGGCAGCTCCATCAGGCCTTGCCTGAAAGAATAAGGTCCTGCATCCATCCAGAGGGAGAGAAGGGCAGGCTAGCTCCATCAGGCCTTGCCTGAAAAAAGAAGGCCCTCCTTCCATCCACCATACAGAGGGAGAGAAGGGCAGGGCAGCTCCATTGAGCCTAATCAGAGTAAGAAGAAGGGCCCTCCTTCCAGTCCATCTGTCATGGTCCAGGCCTCCGAGGGAGAGAAGATCTGCTGGACTTTTCCCTTTCCCCACTGCCATTCCCTTCTCCTTTTAAGTCCTATCTCTTTAGATTGTAAGCCTGAGGGCAGGAAAATGTCTAATTAACAATTTGAAAGCTGCTCTGATAGAGGAAAAAGAAGAAACTGAAAAAACAAAAACAGACCACATGGAGATAGTGAGGGGGGAGAAGGAGTAGAACCATGCCTATTTGCACTATGTTACTGACCATGTATCAGAACTTATCACACATGAATTTACAGTAGAAAATTCTACTGTAAGGAGACATTGACAGGTTCTGCCCATCAGTGAGAAGGAACACTCCAGTAATGGATGAACTACAGACCAGCTGCTGAACAGACAACATTGTAAGCTAATACAACAAATGTGACTATTCTGCTCTAATTCCACTTTTTAAGCCTTGTATGATAAAGCCCACAGTCTCTGGTACTGGAGGTCATATAGAACCATCATCACTAGAAGATACAGATAATTAATCCTCAATTATTTTCTCCAGTCCCCTTTCAAAGCCATTCAACTTTGCAGCCACCATAACATCTTTTGTTAATGAATTCTATAATTAAGTTTTGTGCTCTGTACTTCCTTTTATCTAACCATATTATCTCTTCTCAGTTTCCCATCAATCAGATACTTTTCTATATTGGCTTGAAGAATGATGAACTCTCTCTCTCTCTCTCTCTCCTTTAGGTCTTCAGACAGGGATTGGATGGCCATTTCTTGGAAGTGATTTAGTTATGATTTTGTTGTCCTGAGTGGAAAGAGGTTGGGTTAGATGGACTTTGCAGTCCTTTCCATGATTCAATGATTTTGTTCATTTTCTCCACATCATGTGTCCACATCACACATGTCTAGTTCATTCACAATTTTGGTTTGTGTTCACATCATGCATGGGCTGGGAGGATACTCCTTCAAGTCAGCCCTATCCTTCCCTGTGGTGGGGCCTGCCTTCTCATGAGCAGACCAGTGCCACTGCAGCCACATTAGGAGAGGTGAGCTTGGCTTTCTCCTTTCCTGCAGTGTGCCAGCTTCCTCATGAGAACACTGGCACTGCCACAGTGGTCAGGAGCTCCCTGCAGTGCGAGGAGGGCCTGACTGGGTGTCATCCCTTTTCTGGGGTGTCATCCAGTGCAGGCCACACCTCACACACTCTCCTTGTCACACCACTAACTTTCCATGAAAGGGGATCCCCCCCTTAATATAGCTTCCCACCAATTTACCTGGCATAGATGTTATGCTAATAATTTCCTAACCCCTTCCCCCATTCCCATTTTAACACTGGTGTTACTCTGTCCATTCTCCAGGCCCTAATATAGCAGGGATGGAAAGGATATAGAGAGACCCAAGACAGGAAAATGTAATGAGGACCACTCTTCTGAAACTCACTCCATCCCCTGCACCAAGTCTCTGAGTAGACTTGAAGGATTACCTTCCCAGCCCAGACTCACCCTTTTTGCCACCCCTCTCTCAAACACAGCCAAGTAGTGGCTAGTGAAGACAGATTCAGCCAATGATAATTGCTGGATATGTGGTTGTTGTTATTATTTATTCATTCATTTATTTATTTATAGCCGGCCTTCCTCCTGATATAGGGACTCAAGATGGCTACCAAGAAATATAAAATAGTACAAATTAAAAACCATATGCAAGAATTTAAAAATATCAATATAAATATTAAAAAAACAATTAAACAATTAAAAAAGTTTAAAACCTTATGCATTAAAAATATTAAAATGTATTTCAAAGTATATATAAACTTTGACATCTGAATGGCTCAGCATTTAAAAGACCAGCCCTCATAAGTGTGGAAAAGCCTGATAGCACAAAAATGTTTTTACCTGCTGCCAAAAGGAGACAAGGGATGGGGCCATCATGGCTTCTCTAGGAAGGGAGCTCCAGAGCTTGGGAGCAGACACTGAAAAGATTCTCTCATTTGTTCCCACCAAATAAGCCTGAGACATTGGTGGGACAAAGAAAAGGCCTCTCCGGGTGATCTTAGTGCTCTAACGGTCTCAGGTTCAAATAGCTAGTGTATGGCAATGCCATTACCCTCTGTAGGAGTCCTGTCAGATCCTGGACGATATCTACATCATTGTATGCTGGCTATCAGGACATATCCAGAGGTAATTTTCAACACCTCTGCCTCCCCAAAACAAACCCTTTCATCTCCTTGCAGATGGGAGAAAATACCCCCAGATTCATATTTTTGCTGCCCCATCTAATTGCTAGCAATGTTCTGATGAATGATACACAAAAATGCAACATCCAAAGCCTTCTGGAAGTCCCAGAGGATAACACTGTCATCATGCACCAGCTATTTGAATGTAGCAGGTGACAATCCACAGCTGCCTCCTCTCCTCTCCTCCCCACATCCAGTATACAGCAGGGTCAGAATGGAGTTGGGAAAAAATGGGATGGAGGAAGATTTTTACCCTCCCCTGCAGTCACACCTTCAAAAATTACACAGTTTTAAAAGACATTCCCAGAATTGGGATAAAATTGATAACATTGTTTATATTTATACATTTTAATTGTTTTTTAAAGTTGTATTGTTTTGAACCTGCTGTTTGATGCTTTGAGTCCCTATACTGGGAGAAAGACAGGGTATAAGAAAATATAATAATAATAATAATAATAATAATAATAATAATAACAACAACAACAACACCAATACTATATAGATGATGAACATAAGAAGATGGTACATATTTTTGTCAGGAATCAGCAAATTTCCATTTGAGTTCTTTAACAAAGAAGTCTCAGAATAGTTTTTTGTGGGTTTTTCAGGCTATGTGGCTATAGTCTATAACAGTTTCTTCCTGACGTTTACCAGCATCTGTGGCTGGCATCTTCAGAGAATGCTAACCTGGAAGAGAATGGGTATATATCTACTGTGTGACCCTGGGTGAGGAGGAGTGATTCCCATGTTAATCTGATCATTGTCTGCTGGGAAAGCCCCTGGCCCTGAGTGGTTTCTCATTGCCATTTGCTGAGTCCTGGTTTTGGTGTTGGCTTCACTGGTAGCCAAACTTTATTTACTTTGAGGGTTTCTTCTTTCCTGTTGAAGTTGTCCAAGTGTTTCTGGATTTCAATGGCTCCTCTGTGCATTCTGACCTGATAGTTGTTGGCATGGTCCAGAATTTCAGTGTTTTCAAACAGCATTTGTTTGTATGTTTCATAGACTGAGAATCATAAGAGCTGGAAAACACCACAGGGGCCATCCAGTCTAACTAACTCTGCCATGCAAGAATATAGAGCTAAAGCACTCCTGAGGGCTGACATCCAACCTTTGTTTGAAGACCTCCAGTGGAGAATCCATCATCTTCTGAGGCAACCCATTCCACTGTTAAACAGCTCTTACTGTGAAGGCATTCTTCCTAATGTTTAGGTGGAAACATTTCTCTGCTAATTTGATTCCACTGGTTCATGTTCTAGTCTGTGAAACAGCAAAAAACCAAACTCATTCCATCCTCTACACAACATCCCTTCATGTATTTAAATATGTCTTAAGTTTATCACACAGGGGAAATCTGGTGCAAAAACGGGATTTGAATGCTGGAAAACCCCTGCAAAAGCAGCTTGATTGTCACACAAGTGAAATGGAAAATGGAAAATAGGTAAAAGCCACTCCTTTTTACTTTCAGGATTTTTTGAAAGTAAACAGGAGCACTTTTTGTCTACTTTTTTTCTACTTTCTGTTCGAGTTAACATCACTTTAACTATGACATTGTGTGAAAATCAACCAGCTTTTGTGTTTTTCCCGATTTAAACTCCCATTTCTGCATGGAATTTCCCCCTGTGTGATAAACTCCTCTGTCATGTCAACCATTAAGTTTCTCTTCTCTTATCCAAGGTAAACATATCCAGATCCTTATTCTTTTTAGGGCTATCCCAAGACATTACACTGCCTGAGAGAAAGATGGTGCTCTTCATTCCATTAAAAAAAAAACACAAGACCTGATATTTGAGGAAAAGATGGGGTGGAGGAAGAGAAAGGAAAAATAATGCAGAATGCACATAAATTAACATACTATGAGATGTGACGAGAAGAAAATGGATTAGTTGAAGAGTGGATTAGCCAAGAGAAAGAGAAAGGAGTAGCTGGGAGATGGGTTACAAATAGGACAGGTAGGAGATGAGGATGTGAGACTGCTATATGGAGTAAAGAGAAGGAAAGGTAAGATATTGTATCTGCAGAGAAAGAGAAGTTAACAAACCTTGAGGTGCAAATGCAGAGAATGGTAGATTAGAGGTGATGAGCAGAGATGAAAAAGATGTAGCAGACTGTTGAGATAAAAAATGCTTATTGGAGCAGAGAGAGAGTGAAAAAGCAGACATGGAGTTTCCTCAGACTGCAACTACATTATTTATCCTTATTTATTTATTTCAATATTTAACCGTTACCTGAAGATCTCAGGGTGGCTCACAATAAAATCAGTTTCCAAAGGTTTAAAAGGTTAAAAATATATTAAATAGCTTTTCAGTTTAAAAACAGAGAATTTAAAACAGTTTAAAACAATATTGAGTAATATAACTATGGTCCAAAACATGCTGTAGAACTAATCCAGTTTGAGACAGCTTTAACTGAGACGGCACTGAACTAGAGTGCTAGGGAATCCTGAAAGTTGTAGTTTATTGTGGCACCAGAGGTCTCTGACAGAGAAAGCTAAATGTCTCACAAAAATACAGTTCCCAGAATTCCCTAGCATTGAGCCAGGGCAGTTAAAAGCCGACTGGATTATTTCTGCAGTGTGTTTTGGACCTGTAAAACATGTGCAGCCTGGCTCAAATCAGCTTGGCCTGAAGGCTTAAATAAAAACCCAGGTTTTAACTTGGCAGTGAAATGAGTCTAATGTCGATTCCAGATGGAGGGACTCCCACAGCCAGGATGCCATCTCAGAAAAGGCCCTCTCCCATGTCCTCTCACAATGTATTTCAATGTCTCTCCTTGCTCAGAATACCTGACAAATATATCACAGCAGGCAACCACAAGTCCTAATCATGGCCTCTCTGAGCCTGATGCCAATATGTCTTTCTCCATTCAGAAAAGCTCTGCTGAACAGTGTGCTGAAGATAGAATAGAGAAGGCACAATAAGTTTTCCCCCCACACTCATTGCTGCATACTAGGCACAATGAGAGGAGGTCTTTGCCAATTTTCACTTGTACAGTATTTGCTCCATGACTTGCTCTGTGACCCATGCCACTTGTACTGTAGCCTTTATACAGGCTGTTTCTTTTTCATGTAGATCTTCTGTAAAGCAAGGTGAATTATGAGTTTTACAGCATTGAATTGTATATTGCATCAATGACCCTTTCCACCTCACCATTCCATAGTGAGACCAAGGCCTTAATAGTATTGCCAACCTTGCCAGCCACAACCCCCCCCCCAAGAGAACATTCAGGACTCAGATTCCATGAGTCTATGGGGGAAACCATCTTAACCAGTCCGCCCCACCCCTGCAGGGAAGTCTGCTACAGCCAAACTAAACTTCACAAGGACATGATCTGACCATCACAATAAGATTGTTGTGTATGTATGTGCCTTCAATCCACCTATTGATTTATGGTGACCCCCATGAATTTCATAAGGTTTTCTTACACAAGAAATACTCAGAGGTGGTTTTGCCAGTCCCCCTTTCTGAAATATAGCCTACAACACCTGGTATTCATTGGTGGTCTCCCATCCAAGTGTTAACCAGGAATGAACCTACTTAGCTTCCCAGATCAGATGGAATCTAGCACCTTTATTCTACAGCCCCCTTAAACAAGATCACCCTTCATCCATACAATAGCAAAAACCAAGTATAAGCCATGTCCTGCCACATGTGTCAAACCAATGATAAGCTGAGACAACTTCATGATTGTCATGGTAGACATGAAGTCCTGTGCAGTTCCTGTCAGAACAGCCTCAGCGGGGATGCTGAACTCCTCTAGAACCGCAGTCCTGGGATTCTCCAACACCACCTCTAAAACCACTTCACTCAGCTCGTGCAGGGAAGCTGCTGCACAGTGGTGTAGGAGGTATATCAGAAGCATCCCTGTTCAGTCTCTTTGGTCCAGTTCAAAGTCGAAACCCTTCAAGTTAGTGCTAGACTTGATGGGCTTCCTTATGAGAGTGATTGAATCCTTATGGATGACAGCAACCCTTTCCTGCCCCAGGCCTCCAGTATTGCCTGATGCTACACTGTATACCAAAGTGGACAAAGCTGGGACAGACTGGTACCACCAAGCTCAGGTCTCAGTAAAACATGCCATGTCAGCCCAATCATCCACATCCAGGTTGTGGATGGTCATTGTTTTATTACAGACTGACCTGGTATTCAGCAACAGCAGAGCAGAAGGCAGGCAGAAAGGGCAACTTGGATCTTGAGGAATGGGGGATGGACCGAAACACAGGATAGCAGCCCTGGTGGCACAATGGTTAAATAACTGTACTGCAGCCACTAATAATAATAATAATAATAATAATAATAATAATAATAATAATAATAATTATTATTATTCCGCTTTTTCGCAAAGGAATTAAAGCTTATTACAGCAGTTTAAAATTGAAATATCATACAGTTAAAAATTACAATTTAAAGAGCCCAAAACCCAACCCTTCCCTCAGTCGTAAAACTTATGCAACCCATAAAAAAGGATTAAACAACAAGAATTTTTAAAAACATTCCAATGTGAATAAGCTAAAATTGCAGGCAGTTGGCGCACGTATGAGTCTTCCTCTGAAAGGGGGGTAGGACAGGGAACAAGGATGTTACTCAACTTCTAGTACTGGTATCGATAGAGGGGGGGAGGCAGTATAATGGATCTAGTCTAGTCTAGTCTAGAAAGGCCTAGCAGAAGAGATCAGTCTTAACAGCCTTTTTAAAGGTTTCCAAGATGGAAATATGATGGATCTTGTCTGGCAGGTCATTCCAAAGCCTGGGAGCGGCTGATTAGAAGGTCCTCTGGGTCACCGCTGAATGTCTGGGCTTTTTAAGTTGTAGCAGGTTCTTCCCAGAGGGCCAAAGTGTGCGAGGAGGATTACATGGAAGTAGGTGCTCCTGCAAGTACTCAGGACCCAAGCCATGTAGGGCTTTAAAGGTGAGAACCAACACTCACTCACAAACCATAAGGTTGTGAGTTCAGTACCAGCCAGGCTCAAGTTTGACTCAAGCTTGCATCCTATGAAAGTCACCCACAATGTTGGGGGCAAATAGCTTACAGTTGTAAACCACTTAGAGACTGCTTAGGTGGTATGAAGTGGTATATAAATGAAGCTGCTATTGCTATTGCTATCTGTCCCTTACCTGGCCTGTCCAGCCCCCAGAACCATACCTCGTGGTGCCCTAGTTTACATCAGTAGGCTCATTCTGTTCCTTTCCCACTCCTGAGATTTACCCATGCACATGTACAGACAAAACAAATACAGAAACATAAAGCAAACAAAATATCAATGCAGCAAGTCAGGGACAGTAGTCACAATACTCACCTCTCACATGAGTGACCCCAGTTTTTCCCCTGCAATCCCTGCCTCTGACTCAAGGATTCTTGAGTTGGACAGCACAAAGGAAGCCAACATTCTTACTTGGGAAGCACCATGTTATCAGACCCTGCCTGTCACCCAAGGTCTAATGTCCATTCTCCAACTGAGAAAGGGTGGTGCTTCTGCCCCTGGGTCTTCCCAAAATGGTGACTCAAAGGAGAACTCCCTTTGGTATCACCCCTTTGGTGTTGATCCTGATGGCATTAAGCAGAAGACATTAAGCATCAGTTAGCCTTGCACAGAGTAAGCCACTGAAATAAAACATCAAGTCTAACAAATGAGGAAGAAAGAGAGGAAAAAACACAGACCTTTCAAGACAGTGCTCTTGCCCTAAGATTCCTCCTCTCCCCCTATGAATCAGAGAAGAGGGAGTGGACCCTGAAACTTTGATAAGCCTAGCACTACTTGAAGTGGCTGCCTTTTTGACTATTGATAATGACTGGTTCTGTCAATCTGCTAAAAAGGTTTGAAATCCCCTCTCTTCTCACCATTGTTTACTTCATCTCCTGATTCTCACTTTCTGGAAACATCCAGCAAGCTCATCTGGCATATATCTTCAGCTGTATTGTCATCCCATGGCCCAAATACTTCCCTTGCTGGTTTCTTATTCCTTATGTATTTAGAGAATTCTTCACTGTCGAACCAGATGCTATTTGAGACATGTTTTTCAGATGTCTCCTGAACAACCCCAAAACTATGGATTGAATGATGCTATGCAGACAATCAAATTTGACTTTATGATTATTCCACTGAGGGCAAACAAGAAGAATTGAAAAAAAAACTTATGTAAACTAACTGGCATTCATTTCACAAGCCTCAAATGAGGGAGTCCCTCTACCCTTGTTTTTGACTGATTGCAAATGTGTTTCTGAAATGCTATGAGTGTTGGCTCAGATCTAGTGTGAATTCCATTCTGTATCGCATGGCCCCCTTTCATGACAACAAAGCAAACATATCACTTCTGTAATCTAGTTGCCTTTATTCTCATGGGGTACTGATATAACAACTGAATATTGCTGATTTTGTTTTTAAATGGTCTTAAAACGGCTTCTGGGTTTTCTCCTGAGCGAATGGAGAGGTCCAATGAGTGTGAAGCTTCACAGAGCAGAATTATATTTTTATAAGTAGGTCTTTTCTGGTTACTCATCATAAAATCTTAATAGGGTGTCTGCATTTGACTCCATTGAATTTGTTTTCTTTGGCAGCTCTACTTTTTATAGCCAGCTGTTATCATGCTTAAAGGACCTTGACTTTTCTATATGAAATGTGAGAGAACTGTGGCTCTTTAGGAGAGCTGGGCCAAAGCATGGACATAAATAATTACAAATAACTCATTGCTTATCTTAGGTCCCATATAGACAGACCAAAATAAAGCTGCTTCAGGTCACTTTGGAGGTATGCTGTTTCAATGAAGCATGCGTCCTAAGAGTCCGGAAGCTGTGCCAAATCTGTGCTCTAGTCCTTAGGACTGGATCATGGCTTTGGCGTGGCTTCTGGACTCTTAGGACGCATGCATAATTTAAACAGCATACCTCCAAAGTGACTTAAAGCAGCTTTACTTTGGCCAGTCTGTATGGGCCTTAGTTCCTCATCTTAATAACCAAGGTATAACCATATTGCATTGCAATTGCAACTTAATGAGAGACAGTGTCACTGATTTTGTACTGTAGCTGTAACTTTTTAGATTTTTTGATAGTTATGGGAATTTGAACTCCCTAAATAGCAGAGAAAAAGTAGCCTATAGCTCCTTGTTAACTACTGTCAAGTTGATTTTGACTTATGGTGGCCCTATGAATGAGAGACCTCCAAGTCACCCTACAATCAGCAGCCCTGCTCAGGTCCTGCGGACTCAGAGCGGTGGCTTCCCTGATTGAGTCTATCCACTTATAATGTGACCTTCCTCTTAGCCTACCTCTCTCTGCCTTACCAAGTATCATTCTCTTGTCTAGTGAGTCATATCTTCTCAGATATGGCCAAACGGCATCAGCTTCAATTTAGTCATCTTGTTTCTAGGGAGAGATCTGGCCTTAGATGCTCTAGGACCCATTTATTTGTCTTTTTAGCAGTCCATAGTATCCATAGTTAGGGAATCCTAACTTTAATATTCAGTGATATTTACATTTCAGGAACCTGTCTAGCTCCTTCATAGCTGCCTTTCCAATACCTATTCCTCTTCTGCTTTCTTGAATAAAGGCACCATTCTGATCAGTAACTAAGCTAAGGTAAGGGAAATCTTTAACTATTTCAGTGTCTTCATTATTTAGTTTAAAGTGGCAATTATTTTTGTTTTCTTAATGTTAAAACTGTAAATGTGCCTTTGCACATTCTCCCTTGACTTTCTTCAGTTATCATTCCAAGTCTTTGCTATTCTTTGGTAACAATATTCTGTTGTGTGCATATCTTATATTGATGAGGTTCCTTTCTCTAATTTTCATGGATTCTTCCTCCAAGTATAATCCTGCTTTACATTAAGAATACAAGTTAAATAGATAGAGAAATAAAATGCAGCTTTACCTGACCTCCTTGCCAATTGAAAACCATGTAGGTTTTTTGTATTCTGTCCAGTACCCTCTTGCAAGTTACGCATCAGGGCAATCAAATGTGGCACACCCTTTTCTTCAAGAGCAATCCATAGTTTTTCATGAGTACACAATCAAACGCTTTGCTATAATCTGTAAAACACAGGTTGATTTTCTTTTGAAATTATTAGGTGCCGTCCATTATCCAATGTATGATTGTAATATTATCGCTAGTGCCTCTTCCTTTCCTGAACACAGCTTGGACATCTGATATATTTCACCTTTGCTTGCTGTCTTTGCTGCTGAATTTTGAGCATCACTTTGCTTGCATGGGAAATTAATCCAATGGCCCTGTGATTACCGCAATCCCTGGTGACCCCTTACCTGGGAATTCGAATTATGTTGAACCATTCCAATCTGTCAGCCATTGTTTTGTTTTCAATATTTGTTGACAGAATTTTTGTTAGAACTAGAGTTCTCCATACTGAACAAACAGTACTTCAGTAGTTCACATTGGACAAACAGGCCAGTCCCTGCACCAGAGGATAGATGAAGATAAATAAGACATTTTGAATGGGAATACACAAAAACTGGTTGCAGAACGTTTCAGTCTTCCTGGTCATTCCATCTTGAACTTCAAAACATCAATCCAACAACAACAACAAAAACAACAACAACCAACACTTACAAAGGAAGACTGGAAAGAGAAACAGCAGAATTGAAATATATACACAAATTGCAACCCATCAGCAGTGGGTTGAACAGAGACAATAGTTTCCTGGCACACTACACACAATCTAGCACTAGCTAACATCCCAGCCTCATGGAGACTCTCTTGGACAGTTCATCACATCCTCGTTTTCGATCGCACACTACATCCCAGTACTCATTCATATGGTTATCTATTAACCTTGGCTTTAGGCAACATCCTTCCTACAGCCTTGTTCCCTAATGACCATTGTTAAAACTGAACTAGTCACATCATCTCCACATCTACAAAGTTTTGTATTCCTTTGGGAATTCCCCCACACATGCTGTATGGGTCTGTCCTTGGTCTTTCCACTCTATCTCATGCATCAGAGGAAGCAGGCTCAAATCTAAAAAAAGCTCATACTGCCAGCTTCTTTCTTTCAGTTAATCTCAAAAGTGCTACTAGATCCCTTTGCATACTGATTTTCGAGACTAACATAGCTATGTCTTTGAATCTTTTCATGGGGTGGTGATAGTGTTAGCAACACATGGGTAAGTCTTGTGTCTCAGACATACAGTTACCCTGACTGGAAAACTCAGTAGAGATGTAGCTAACCCGACTGATATTGGGAGAGAGTTTCATAACAGGAGGGCTACCACTGAAAAAGCCCTGCCTTGGGTATCCACCAATCTAATATCTGCTGATGGATAGGATATGCAACAAGGCTTCTGGTGACAAGTGCAGATTTAAAGATCAATAAAGTTGCCCATTTCATTTTCCCCCACTTTCAACTGTTGAGAATTTTGGAAAATTCCATTAACAATGACCTGAAATGAAATTCTCATTGTTCCTTCTCAAAGTATACCCAGGCTTATATGGTAGATGGTGGTTTTTCATCTGTCCAATCACCAAGCTGTTCATTTATCCTCTTCTCTCTTCTAGCTGGCCTTTGCAAATACCACATAGACTTCATGAAAGGAGAAGAGGCTCAGGAATGCCAGGGTTTTCTGTGCAACTTTTATGCAGAGGTGGTTCAAACTCTCCTGCTACCTGAGGCAGGAGCAGTGTGTGGTCTTTCTTCACACTACTGCCAAAACACATTGCCTGTGGAAGTGGTGGCACTGATGTCTGTGGGCCAACAAATCTACCCCAGGACCTAAATTGCATTGTTAGACCAAACTAAAGTTGACACACTGAATCAATTGAATTTACTTACAAGCCAATTTACTGTTCAGTAATTGATTCAATGGGCCTCCTCTAGTTAGAATTAGCCAACAAGTCTATGGTTTGGCCTAAACTTTAAAGGAGCTATCCAAAGTGCTGAGCCCACTTAGAGGGTAGGTTTTTGTACTTTGGACATTTCCTTTAAAATACAGGGCAAATCCAGAGTCGATTGAACTATAACCTCCAACCTGGGAGTCTGCAGCCTCCACTTCATATAGCTGACTTAAAGGTATCTGGAAGCAATTGCCATCTGTGTCCCTTTATCATCACATTCATAAAGTGATTTGGTTAATGTTATAACAAAGAGGAGCAGAGAAACATGGGAAATAAGAATGCATTCTTAACCAAGCAAACACTCTGTGTGAGTCATAAATAAATTCATTACTTCAATTTGCTGGAAAGATGGTAGAGAATACAGGTGTTCTGGTGTGAGAAGAGACAAATAACAGCAATAAATAAGCTCTCTAAAGTTCAACAGGTGAAGCTATTGCCCACATGGAGGGCACCTTGTTATACCTGCCTTCCATTTGGGTGTTAAGAATGAGGAGCCCCACAGAAAAACAGAAGTGGCAACTGTAGTTTTAGGATAAACATGGTGGCTAAATATAGAGAGCTTCAAACCTTAGTCAAAATTCTGGGCCTTGATGATGGAGATATCAGTTGTGGTTTCTTTCATGTTCACTCTTTTAAAAATCAACTTTCAATCCTGAATATGAAAAATGTGTGGATTTTAGTAAATTCTTATCCAGCTTGAACTGATATGAATTTCTCACCCATCCTTTCATTCAGTCTTTAACAGCATTAAAACCATACAGCAATCATTCTTTTCACTCTGTTTATGAATTTAGCATTGCAGGAGTCTGGGGGGATCATAGACTTATCAACATTATTTTCCAACTTCTGTGTTGCTGTTCTTGACACAAAGAAAAGGTAAATATAAAACTCTATGAATTCCTAGAATGGTAATAGAATCTGGTAAGGAAGCGAGTGGAAGGTGCAGTTAGAAGAAATGTTGCTTCATCATTCAGTACTATCCAAACATAGATTCTCCAGATTGTAATCTCCCTGGTAATAAAATGTGAAGATGCTTCTTCAAATGTAGTGAGGCCTGCTATCAGTGCCAGCCAGAAGGACCACAGATTACAGGAGTCCACGTCTTGAGGACCACATTTCCTCACCCCTTATGTAAACTCTCTCTCACTCTCAATATTTATGTAAAACATTCACCTCCCAGCCCCCAAGATAATGTACAGTGAATAATAACATTTAAAATATTTAAATAATGAATAAAAGCTGTTAAACATTATCTAAAGAACAGAATGAATCACTCTTTCAAAATAATGTAAAACCAGCCAGTTAAACCAACCAGAGCAATTTCAAGAACCAAAGGCCATGAGAAACCACACAGTATTCGCAGCCCTCCAGAAATTCAAAAGGGATAGGACTAGTTGAGGTCCCTTGAGAATGGATTGCTCAACAGATTGATGAATATTTATTATACTTCGCTAATGCAGTTCACAGTGACCCTTAAACTAATCCTTTTATCCCTGTTGTGCAAATTGTTTGTTCTTTCCTATTCAATTATGGAGATGATGATGATGATGATGATGATGATGATGATGATGATGATGATATCACCACCACCCTCCTCAGAGTGAATTAATTTCCCCACTAACATGGAAGACACTGGGTGCCACAGGTTAAAAATAGGCCCAAAATGCATGGGCCAAATAAGTTGGCTTCCAGCTGCTTTGGAGGGGAGGGGTGTTGTTCAAAAGACGCATGCCCCCAAAATGGGCAGAAGCTGCTCCTTTGGACCAGATCAAAAAGGAGCAGATTAAATCTGACTCCTGGTGGTGCCACTCCTTCTGGGATGTTTGTTCAAGGCCAAAGTAGAATTAGGAATGTTCACATAAAAATATGTAGTAAATGATTTTCTCCCTATTCCTTAATTATAAGTAGTATGTGGTGCTCTTCCAACTGCATGGAGAAGCCTGTCTCTAAGGAGATCCCACATGTCTAGGAACACAGTCTTGAAGTAACAAGGTACAAGTAAATGAATTACCTTCAATGAGTTATTTTTCCTTGTGACAAAGATGCAACACAGTTTCATTTCAAAATGAACGTTCAGCACTGTCTGTGCTCTGGGAGCTATCAATCTTCAGGCCCTGGTACTTGGCACACAGATCCGCGCTGAGCCCTCTGATCCCCCTTTACCAAGAGGTCATTTTGCCCTGTCACGAGATACTTGTACAAGAATGTACATCCATCTCCCCATTTGTCTCTCATGAGCACCATGGTTTCTCTTCAGATCGTATAAATCTTTCTCCTTTTACTAAAAATCACCATGAGAATCTGACCAGGCACACCGCCATTGGCACTGGAAGGCAAATGAACTTGTCCTCCTTGATAAAATGAGCAACCTTTTCTATTAACCTTCCAAATTACTATAAAAGGAAAAATTTATAGGCATTTTCCAGATGCTATGTCATTCTCTTATCAATCCTAAACATGGTACCGCCAGTATCAAAAATAAAAATCAATAATGCAGTAAGCAATGTACCAAGGAATAAAACTCTATATCAAGTGAAAAGGACCTTTCAAACTTCTCTTTACAAAGACACGTAAGGCTCAAATCCCTGCAGTTCTATTTATGTCAATCTTTATTTACAGTCAATAGACCCAGCACTGAGGTATAATCATTATGCCCCTTATTGAGGGAATAAGTAGCATTAAGCTCATCTGGGGTTACTTCTGAGTAGACATACATAGGACCGCATGGCCTTTGGCTGAGCTACATGGCTGGAGCTTTTCCCATGGCTTCAGAGCCATACCAGATGGAAGCATGCAAACGCCATATGAAAGACTAACAACAACTTTGAGTTCAGATGGGCAATCAATCCACTCTAGATTTTAGACAGAACTTTAATGAAATTATTCATAGTGCTGAACCCACTTCTCAAAATAATTTCAGCACCATGGGTAGCTCCTTTAAAGTTCATGATAAACCATGGGGTGGATTCCCCACTGGGAACGATTAATGCAATTGTCCCAGCCCATGTGATTTAGTTATTCTCATAGTCATGTGGGATCCATTTATTTACAAATAAACAGCTATCAAAAGTTGGGGAGAATATTTAAAGAGGAGCTCACTTTCTTCAGGTATCAAATTGATTTTCTAATCAGAATTACAGCTGCCATGGTGATACCAGCAAAGAAAGAGGATTGTAGTTGTTTTCCCAGAGACACGGACTAGCAGATACTGTAATGCACGGCATGCAACATGGGTTGACGGAAATTTATTTGATTGGCCTTGCATGGTGGCTGTGAGTTTGTTACCTACTTCATTATTTTTATTATTTTCTTCTTGTTGTTTTAAGGAAAATCAATAAGGGAGAAAACATTTTTCTCCTCTTCAATGATACCTGAGGTAGGATACTTATTTTAAAATGAAGCCATGAAATAAATGCTCTGCTTGTTCTATAGTTTATAGCCTGCCTTCTGAAAATGTCAAAAGAGGTTAAAGAAAGCTTCCATGCATGTTTGAACATCAGGAAGGCATGCAGGTAACTCAAAAATATTTTGCTCTCTGAGATGAAGGACACAATGTTGCTGCTCACCAAATTCTGTGTACAGACCTCTTTCTTCAGTGATAGATGGTTCTAGTAGACTTAATGGCATCAGGTTAGCTTAAAGGACAGAGAGTAGTATCCACATAGCTCTGCCCTCTAATCTTATGCCATCATTCCTAGACCCTAGGATCTGCTGCTTTACTCTGCCAAGGGATAGACATGCCCTACAATGGGCCTGTCCCTCAGTCTATGTCATGCAAAGGAATTTATGTGGTTAAATAACAAAATAAATGCATGGGGGCATTCTTCTAAACCACTGTGGTTAACACAAGGATTTCCTCCCACTCTTAGAAGCATACTGTGATACTGGACACATCAGTTATTCGCTCAAGAGTCAATTCTAGACAGTGTTAACATGTACTGAAAGTTGTAGGGACATAAGGCAGGGAGCCAAAAAAGATAAAATGCTTCACCAATAAAAAGGACAATAAAGAGGATAAAATTTGCACATTCCAGTTTATTTGCATATAAATGTTATTTTTTGTACAAAAATGTGAATTTTGCATAGACTAAGTATCAAATTGCAAATTTCTCACAGTGGGGAGAAAACTACTAAAATTAATCATTGATTCATTCAAGAATGAAATTAGTGAAGAATTACATCTGTACACAGAAGATTTTTGTGTTCATCATTCAATATCCCAAAGATGCTGTCCACATTTTGTTCGCATGTTTTTCTACTATGCCATGCGGTTAAAGTAGGGTGGCCTACTTTATGAAAGGCACTCATTTAAAGCAGATGCTTCAGATAAGGCAGTCCTTTGTCTAGAAAGGGAAAATCCTAATCTGTGAAAAATCAGTTTTTGCAAAAACAGTGTTTTCTGCACAGGAAACAATATTGCTGCACAAGAATATTATTCTCTGCACACACAAAAAATGCTGTTTCTTATGAAAATAGCCCATGTGAGAATAAGTCCCCAAATGCAAATATTTTCATCAGTCCAGGATTCTCCTCAGCTGGGAAAAATATTTTTAAAATAACTTTAAAAACGTTTTGAATATTTTGAGCATTCCCCCTTCTATGATGGGACATGCAATGATGCATTTGGGAAGATGAACACATTCTAATCAAGCCAGAAAAGAAGAAACATGTCAAAGTGTAGACCTTTTTAAATCCTGATACTCATTTCAAACACCAGGAACAACTTCAGCAATCCTTTGGTATTGATTCTTGAATTTTGGGGCAAAGTTTATGCTTTTTCATAATACATCTCAAGGGTGACCATTTCTCTCCTTTTATACAAATAAGAATAGACGGTTGACAGCTCAGGGCATCCTGGATTGGCTACAGTGTTCAGGACATCCACAAAGGCTGCTCAAACAATTCAACTGTTATTAATTGGATGGCAAGATTTGCACCTCAAAACAAAAAGATTGTGATTCTCCCTTGCTCTTATAAATTGGCTTAGAAATGCTCTAATTCACTTGTGGATTCTAGTACCCAGCACTAGATGTGATTCCTATCAGTACACTTCTGTGGAACTACCCTCTCCTTCTTGCTCTCAGAACCAGCTTTAAAGAATACACACCAGTGGCTTATTTTCTGGCCAGATCAGGGTGATGTGCACCCAGGCAGTGTCCAGCTACAATTTTCCAGTCTGGGTATAAGAAATGTATCACCCTTCTGGATCTCCAGATCTCACACTTGCTGGAAGTCAGCAAGTGGGGAGACAGTGATACTGACTAAAGTGGCAAAAGCAAAGGGTTGCCTAGTATCTGAGAAGGATAAAAACTTACTGTTGACCCTCACTTCACCACTGACAATTTTGTGTGCATGTGGAAGCAGAACTGTCCATAGGATCACTACTGACCTAATCGAACCGGAGAGTAGTATTTAATATTTAGCCCTGTGCATAGCCAGTAAACATGCATATTCTGGTCACAGTTCTTTCACAGACTTTCCTAAACTGGCATTAACATACATGTTGGTAGATAAATATTTTCAAACACAAGTTCTGTACTTTGTATATGTCTGTCACAGCTTTGGAGGACACGGTAGTAATGCCTGAATAATGAGATGAACAAAGCATTTTAATTTTTTCTCTTTCTGTTTTTCTTCTCAAAGATAACTCTGGGTTCAGTTTGAGGAAGATGGTTATCTTTTCCCCTTCAAAGTCCTTGTTTCCAAGTATTCAGAATGTTCTCCTTATCTCAGAGTTTCATTAGAGTCCCTGTACCATGGTATTGTTAGAAATGGCTCCCTTGGGTTAGCTGTGGGCAAACCAGGATCTATGGCATCATCCTTTTCTAAGTGAAGGAATAATTTACCCTTGTAATCAACAACCTGTTTACAGAGTTCTTCCTTTTCGCTGCATATTTAAATATGTATTTGCTTTCGACTCTGATACCATGGGGCTACATTCCACAACCCTTTTGTCTTTGCAGTCAATGGGACTATTTGTCAGTAAGTGGAGTAAGGACTTAGAAAAAAATAGGGTCTCACTCCCTTGTGCTTACTGTTAACTTGAAAAGCCATTTGAAAAGCTAAATCAAATGGAACAAATCTTCTGAACTGGTCCCAGAAAAATTGGCATCCAAAATGACAGTTTCATTGGGATAATTCATGTACCTTTTTAAAATGAGGTCTGCTCACTTGCTTTATTTGTTTTGGTTATTTTAAATTTCTTTAAAAATTTCTTTCCCCTTTCCTCACCACCATTCCCTTCTCCTTTTGTGTCTTGTCTTTTTAGATTGTAAGCCTGAGGGCAGGGAACCATCTAATTAAAAAGATTGTATGTACAGAGCTGTGTAAATCTACAGCGCTATAGAAATAAAGCTTCATCATCATCATCATCATCATCATCATCATCATCATCATCTTTTCAGGACTATGCCTTCACCAAGCAAAGTATGAAAAAAAGCTTAGTGTACGATATAGCCACAATAATGCTATGGCAAGCATACTGACTACTTTGGAAGGTTAATGTGTATTGGAACCATGCGATGTTCTTTCCCAGACCAATAGTATGTGCCTTGGGCCTCTAGAAGAGTTGATCTTCTGCTTTACAACACTCTCTATTATTTATGCCTCTGTAAAGCACACCTGTAGTGTCTTATCCCAGGATAAAAGAAACTTGGCTGAGGTGGGGAGCATAAATACCTCTTGATGCCAAGGAAACTACTTTGCAGTTTTCAGATTGATGCTGACAAAATAAATGAAGACAAGTGATCCACACATACAGTATCTTAATACAATGATATGGCCACTTAGTTTATATCAATCACTTCACAGCATCTGCAGCCTCATGCTTTCATAGCTAATGGGTTGTCCACCAAATGATAAACCTCTCCTTTGATTTCCTGGGAAATTATAGAAAGATTGGTGCAGGCAAATTACTTAGGAATAAAGAAGACAAGTATTTGAAGTTTTAAACATATTAGCCAGAACCATATTGGGAACTTATATGGGGCAATTGCAAATTATCTCTACATATGTTTCTTTTTGGTCACTGTGGATAGAGGTATCCTGCATTAGTATCTGCAATGACCTCCCGCATGCAGCACCTATCTTTCTGCTGGCTGGGAGCCCACCATGACCATTTAGTAGCTGGGGGGGGGGAATGAGGATGGTCAGGCAGCATATGGCTATGTTTATGCAGCTGGATGGTTCAGGGGTGATGACATCTTTGTGCATCTAGCTGCCCAAACTCTAAATGGTGGGGTTGGGGTGGAGTACCCAGCCAGCAGGGAGGTAGGGGGAACTGGAACTGGTAGAGCTTTATAATCCACCAAGTCAAAGCAGAATCTTGTCCATTACACTATTTTCTGTTCAAGGATTTACCTGCTGAAACCCTGTTGAAGTCCCTCATTTTCAGTGTTTCTCAAAGTAGCAAAGCAAAACAGAATGGCTTCCTACTGTGCATCACCTGAGAAACTAAACCAAGGAATTCCCAGGCTAGCACTGTTACATAATCGTTGGATTCAGTGCTTTCAGCAGAACTTGTAACTAATTACATAAAAGTACTACAAAAGTAACTAGCTACTATTATATATTCCCAAACTCTCCAGAGTAGATGGATGCTGTTGTAGTAATATTTTAAAGCAACTGGGCATTTCTCAATGGTCACTAAAATAGCACTTGCTCTTTTGTTACTTGAAAAACCTCCAAACATCTGACTGCATCAAGCCCCCAGCCTGTGATACCTATCTAGTTAATCATCACCAGCAATTCTGTTTTCTGCACCCCCATTTCAACTGCTTACACTGGTAAAATGTGAGAGATGAGAGAGAGAAAGAGAAGGAGGGGGAGGTCTGGATGTGTGTGTGGTTGTGATGCATCAGTTAATCTGCTTTCTGATCCTGCTGTCCCCACCTGCATCCCTGGTGAACTCATGCTCAGAGTGGCTGCCTGCCAGAAGACCTCAGGCTGACAAACAAATCATTGTGATGGATAAGGAAGCAAATATTTGCAGGAGGAGTGCTTTGAATGGGATTGTGCCTGACAAGATTGAAGTAGTCAAAACCAGAGAAGCGGAGATTACAGTAGCTGAGTGATGCTAGATAAGAGCCAGGCTAAGAGCTTTGGCAGTCTGGACAAAGAGAAGAACTTAAATCTTGGGGGGTATTATGAGAGGGAGAAAAGCAATAGAGGTTGGAAGTTTCTAATGAATGAAATGCAAGCCTGGGGAGCATTCTAATAAGTACAACAGCTGCAGAAATTAGAGAAGCAGTGCCAGCTTTTAGACCTTTCCTTTTCTGGAATTTTCTAGTTCATCTTTCCCAGCTTTTTCTACCTGGGTTATCTGTTAGTGGCAAGTAAAGCCTAATGGGCAAAGAGGTGGAATGGCAGTGATCTATCAGATTTCCATCTCCCTGACCAGGTGCCCTGCCCCACAGTCTGCTGGGTTCAAATGTGTCTTTTTGAAAATGAGGTGGCTGGGACAGAATAGAGATTCTGTTGGTGTACCACCCACCATGCTGCTCAACAGTCTTCCTTCCTGGTCTGGCTGAGTTGGTCTTGGTGGTGGTGTTGGAGTCTCCTTGACTTGTTATACCGGAGGATTTCAACATCCATGTAGAGGCTGCTCTGTTAGGAGCAGCTCTGGACTTCATATCTGCCATGACAATCATGGTCTATCCCAAGTAACATCTGGTGACATTCATGTTGCAGGACCCGGTTTTCTGTTCTGGGTGGGTTTATGGTGATCTGGGTATGGAAGAACATTCTGTAATTTCATTGTCACGAGCTGAATACTATCTGTTTGGGTTTAGACTCACTGGAAGTCAGACCGTCACTCCAGGAAACCTATGGATCCAGATGGAATCCTGACAGCTCTTGGGGAATTTCCAGTTGCCTTGGTGGGTGATCCTGTTGATCTCTGGAATAAGGAATTGGCCAGGGCAGTGGATACTATTGCTCCTAAGTGTTCCCTCTCATGAAGTGGAGTCAGATGAACCCCCTGGTGCTGTGGTAGAGACAGATCCAGTGGATGTAATCTTGGTGTCTGCTTCACTGGTATTATTAGATATGTTTCAATGTGGGTTGCCTGAGAATGTGGACAGAATCCTTACAGAGGTGAGCACCACCACACATATACCATATCTTTGCATTCCTTTCACTTTTTTGTTTAAGCAGGCTTTTAATGTGTAAGCAAGAGAGTTTCTTACTGGAATGTTTTATTTATCTTTTTAAACTTTGGTGTATTTTTAAAATGATTTTTTACTGTTTTATGTGGTGATTTAATCGTTTTAAAATTTATATTGTGAAGGTTTTTAATTGGCTCCCTCTAGGAGCAGTTTTGGTTACTACTCTGGGAGAATGGTGATATACAGATGAAATAAATTAAATAAATATCCATGACAACTAATGGAATTCAATAATACATTTGACACCGAATAACAGCAAAAAATAAATTAAAATTAAAATTAAATTAAATTAAATTAAAAAATTCACCAAACAGTGATATCTTAATGGGGACAATCAAAATGCACAATATACCTGCTGCAAGCATTCAAAGCTCCACTGGCTTCTACATGCAGGTCTATGACTAACATCTTCAATTTTTTTCTCCTGTATGGTTTTTAATGCCTTGCCTGATAAAGAAGCCAGTGGAGCTTCAAATGCTTGCAACATGTATATTGTGCATTTTGGTTGGTCCAATAAAGGTATCACTGTTTGGTGGATTTTTGATATTATTGGATTTGCTATACGGTCAACATGGTTATCCCTGAATGACTGAGATCAGTATCACTTCCCATAAAACAGTAGACTGTGCTGTGCAGTTCTATAGCATCTAGTTAGAAGGAAGCCTCGAGGAATTCAGTAAAATGTAATCTAAAATAGATGAGTAGGACTGCAGGTTTAATTAGTTTGTTCTGTAGTCCTATGCCTCCTTTCCTGGGAATTTGATGGAGCTTATTTCTTAAAACATAGCATTAATGGCTTGGGGAGGATTGTGAGTTAAGAATAATCATGATTATTATATTCTATAATATTATAAAATATTATATTGATTTTCTTCCAAATTTTCAACATGGCACATGACCTGAAAATAAAATCTCATGAAGAATACCAGCATTCAAGACTTTATTTTTGTTTTCCTCAAAGACAGGGAAATAAAATAAACATTCATCCCAGAAGTTATTTACCACTCTTATTGATCCCATTGGCTGTAGAGAAATGTGGAGCTTCACCAAAGATTGTTACAGGATCATTTTCCTATACCTAAAATGCTTGGGACCAGAGGTGTTTGGGATTTTGGATGTTTTAATTACTATTTTGGAATACTTGTGTTTTCATACACATACATAAGGAGATATCTCAAAACTGATTTATGTTTATGTTTCATACACATCTTATACACATAGCCTGAAGGTAATTTTATAAAATATTTTTCGTTAATTATGTGTATAAAATAAAATTTGTGTACAGTGAACCATCATAAAGCGAAGGTGTCACCATCTTAGGCCTGTTACAGACAGGCCAAAAATAAAGCTGCTTCGAGTCACTTTGGAGGTATGGTATTTCAATGATGCATAAGTCTTAAGAGTCCAAAAGCCACACCAAAGCTGCACTCCAGTCCTTAGGACCGGAGTGTGGCTTTGGTGTGGCTTTTGGACTCTTAGGACGCATGCATCATTGAAATACCATACCTCCAAAGTGACTTGAAACAGCTTTATTTTGGCCTGTCTGTAACAGGCCTTAGTCACCCATGAAAAAGTTTGGTCTTTCAGATATTTCAGATTTTGGAATTCCATATAATGGAGACTCAATCTGTCAAATTATCTATTAAAAGTATTTTATATGAGGGATAAGAGAAAATATTTTAGTTCTTATTACTGTATTAACTTATTTAATTGTGCATTTTGAAACCAGTATCACTTCTTCAAATTATGAAATGGTGTTCTCAAAAAAAGAGACCAACAACCAAAATAATAATAATAATAATAATAGTAATGTCAAATCAAATATTAAGAAAAAGTTTGCACAAAAATGCAGGCATGGATGAAAATAACATTCAGAGTGCATTATATCAAGCAAAACTGCATAGAAAAAAATAAACATTTTTGAGGGGGGGGGAATCACCAAAATGACAAACTTATCCACATCTGAATCAAACCGATTTTCAAGATGAAAAAAATCTAAAACTTCAGCAGGTACCAAATTTTAAGATTAGAAAAATAAGGAAGTAACAGAATCATTTGGTCTGGTAGCTTGTGCACTGGTCTGTGTTCTAGTCATGAATGTTTGCTGATACCAGCAGTCTTTGGAGCTTATCACACAGCTTTCAGAAAGAGGGTTGCATCTCCTTCCTGGATTTGGATTTACAAGCATGTTACTACTCCTTCACTGTTCTTGCTGAGATCCAGTCATTTAACTAAGCAATGCAATGTTTCTCATATGATACAGAAGCAAGCATGCAATCCAAGGTAGTTCATAATGTGGTTTGTTAAGCAAAAAAAAGAAAAAGAAAAAGAGGAGGGGGGATGTAACAATGTCATAAAATTTACCTTGTAGTGTTTTCTTAGTCTAAAATTAAAGACGCAAGACAATTTCTCAAAAGGGGTGTATTCAGACTGCAGTAATAAAGCAGTTTGACACCACTTTAACTATCATGACTCTATCCTACAGAGTCCTGGGATTTGTGGTTTGGTGAAGCCTGTGCAAGCAGGAGTGGCACAGCAGCACCCACATGGCCAGAGGAGCACTCTTGCAGGCCGAAATGGGACCCATACAGACCAAAAGGGCACTTGTATGGGCCGAAGCAGTGCAGTAGCACCAGCACAGGCAAAAGAAGCACCCACATGGGCTGAAACGGGACACGTGCGGGCCTGAAGAGTCCCCATGTGGGCTGAATAGCACCCACGAGGAGCTTGGGGCCAACTGGGTGTTACCTCCATTTGGGTTGTCACCTGGTGTGATCTGCAACCCCCCCTCTCCCCAGTGATGCTACTGATGACAATTAAAGTGGTGTCAAACTGCTTTATTTCTGCATTGTGGATTAGCTCTTGGTTTACAGAGATGGCAAACCATAGTCAAACAAGTGACTCTTATTAACCAAACAATTTTTACTCATAGCAAGGATATTGTGAAAAGGGCGGACCCATGCTACTGCACAGTGGTAAGACTGTCACCATCTTCAGTTTTGATTCAAGATATTTTGCAGCCTAAAGCAAAGCAGCGAATGGCTCTCACCCAATTCAACATGCATAGCACCTTAGAGCAAGGCAGACAAGTTATTTGCCACTTACGGTAGAAGATCACAAAACTGACTTTTGTGTCTGTTCCTTCTCTCTACTTTTTACTTCACTGACAGTGGATGATGTAGGCACTATGCAAGAAATATTCCAATAACCAAATCAACACCTTTGCTCCTGAACTGGAGAGCTTGGGTTGGCAAATGTTGCTTGCTTGACTTGATATAGCAGGGCAAATAATAGATTGGGTTTCATATCAACCCATTTCAACTTCTGGTTCACAGATGAACACCTCAGAAGCTGGTGTGCAGTTTTGCCAGAGGGTGAAAATCTTCCAATATATAAGACAAAGTGAGAAGCATATTGTAGCAGGGGAGCAAATAACACTCTACTGCTCTCAAGTCAATACATGCATTTGTAGCAATGGAGATATCCAAAAACTGGAGGAGCTCTACTTCCAGACAACCTCTACTTCTTAGTGCTCCTTCTTGAACTATGCATTCAGCCAAGAAAAAAGTTTGCTCAGATCAGATGCAAGCTTTCCAGTGTAATCATATTCAAAATGTATTGCAAGTAAGCAAAAAGGTCCATTCAGCACATGAAGAAAGAAAAAGGGATCACCTGCTTTTTTTGAATTGCTTGACAAAAAACAAAACAAAACAAAAACCCCCATTGGTTTTTCTTCTGTGGCTTCTAGGATCCAAAGCAATGATGCAATGTTCATTTGGTTTGTATGATGATAAGTGATGGACATGTCAAACAATTAGTCTAAGATGTACAGCAAAATCATGCATAATAGTGGAAGAAAATGTTATATTTAGGCAGGATGTAGATTGATGTCACCCAAACCTCTTTAGAGTGTGGAATAATGAAGGAAAACACTTGATGGATGCATTCTCTACTCTATTTACATAACGTAGATTTGATACATTTACAATATTTTTGCATTGGAAAAATATCTATATATCCAACCACTGAGAAAGGATAACAGGGTTTTACCAACATGCTTATACATTAATAATATTACTTGGCAATCTGATGTTTCAAGACCCAGGGTGAATTACTTATTAAAAACCCATATACAGCTATCTGTCTTTATCTTTCTTCTCTGTGTGGGTCATAATGGCTCTGATTGTTTTCAAAATTACATTTGGACAGGATATGACTGTTACATGAGAACTCTCCAACCAATATCATTTCCCTCACTCATAAAATACATTACACTGCTGGGTGCACTGAGCCAAGTCATTAATGAAGGAAGCTCTAACCTAACCTTTGTGCTTCTGACCAGCCATTATAAGAAACTATCGTTTTAGAAAGCACTCTTGAAAAAGCGAAACTGACACAATTATGAATATTGATATTAAGTTTGCTTAATTTTTCAGCTGCCCTCAGGCATTTTTGTTACTAACAGTTTAGCTGTTTTAGGTAGCTAGGTTTCTGCAGAGCAAAAACGATAACAGCAAAAATACTTCTCACTCGGAATAGTTCTATCAACTCATAGCAATAAGGTTGCATTTCACTAACAGAGCAATTATCTTAAATGGGGCTGCTTCCCAGATAAATGGATATAGGCCTGAAGTTTCATTATTTTTTCTTTTTAAAGTTGATCTATAATAAAGGGATATAATGCATGCCATTTTATTAGTTACTTAACTGGACACCCTCAAAGGGAGTTCCTTGTTTTGTTTTGTTTTTTTAAAACACAGCCCTATCAGGATTTTGTAGGGTTCAAATAAAGGAGGAATGGTGGAAAGATCTAGGAATATTTATAATGTATATAAGAGGGAAGGCATTTGCAGTGGTGAAATCTGAATGAGGAATTACCTCTCTAGAGAAGCTAATCTAACATCTACCTTATGGACTGTTTAGCATCAAGTGGAGGACTTTCTGTCCTCTCAGGCATTTGGCTATTAGGTGAAATTTCCTCACAGTCAGAGCTGTTACGCAGTGGATCCAAATGCCTTGGGAGATGGTGGGGTGTTTTTTTCAGCAAGCATTTAAAAGAAGCAGGGCAGCCATTTGCTAGAGGCTGCATCTGCACTGCAGAATTAGTGCAGTTTGACACCACTTTAACTGCCATCGTTCAGTGCTATGGAATTCTGGGATTTGTAGTTTTGTGAGATATTTAGTCTTGTCTATGAGCTCTACAACAAACTACAAATCCCAGGAGTCCATAGGATGGGCCTATGATAGTTAAAGTGGTGCCAAAGTGCATTAATTATGCAGTGCTGTCCTATGATTTCAGGGTCTTGTGATTCTATGTTGCTGGTTCACCAGGGAGAGATCCAAACTGCAGACTCAGCCACCCTTGACTGCATTCTTCCTGCCATGTCTATGAAATAATGTTACATTCTTTTAGCCACTGGCATATCTACTATAAAACGGCTGCATCTTCTGTGATGGAGTGTGGGAATTGAGGAAATCTGAAGGTTGTTCAGTTTACCTGGGACACTGGCAATCTTAGGTTGAAAGGCCAGTCTCAGCATTCAACATCTTCAGAGAGCTGTCAGGAATCAAGTACTGCAGGAGAATCTTTGAAAACCTGACAAGCGACCTGGGCATTCCACAGAAACAACAATGGAAAATCAATTATTTCTATCCAGCCTAAAACCCAACTTGTGGGCCACAGGCTGCACATGTCCCTCTGGCCATTTTTTAAATACCATACTGCTCCCATTTACTATTGTTGCTGTTGCCAAAAGGAGCAGCCCTGCCACCAAGGTCAAAACAAGTGTATGGCTGAAATTCAATACAGCTGCAACATGGGGATTTTCCCTCTTTTGCTTCTCTTTTGGAAAAGAGTTTGCAGTGGTTTCCCGCTCTGGGAAGGCCTTAGAGGTGGTGCCGCGCTTCAGGCCTAGGCTGAGGCCTTCTCCAGTGCCGGAGAGGCCTTAAAGGTGGTGCTGCGCTCTGGGCCTGGGCCAAAGCCCAAGAAGATAAGGTAAGAGGGCTTGGGTTGGGTGCTGGGCCTTCTGCTGCTGCCTACACCTTCCTTGCTGCATTTTCGGGGTGGTAGATGAGCAGCAGGGAGGCCTAGGGCCTGGCAGGTTTCCCTGGGGGCTTGGGGTGGGGGCTTAATGTTTTTTTTTTAAAAAAATATTAATGTGTTTGGCCTTTAATTGGGTGTGTCCTCCATTTTTTAATGTCCTACATTTTGCTCTACAATTTCCTGATTTTGAGGTAGAGAATTATGGCAACCCTAAGGGTGGCTTACAACAATAAAAAACACCACACAGTTAAAAACATACAAAAATAGTATATTAAAATACAACTAAATTACTGCAATAATTAAAACAAATTCAATGTGATGTAACCAAGGCATGTACCACTGAGGCCAGATCTGGTGTCTCAAAGAAGGGGTGCAGTTGATGCACAAATTTTAAATATGCAAAACCACTCCTGGTCACCGCAGAGACCTGGGCTTCCAGGTTCAAAGATGAGTCTAGGAATACCCCCAAACTGTGAACCCGTGTCTTCAGGGGAAGTGTGACCCCATCTAACATAGGCTGGATCCCTATTCCTTGATCTACCTTCCAACTGACCAAGAGCACCTCTGTCTTATCTGGATTAAGTTTCAACTTGTTTGCCCTTATCCAGTCCATTACTGAAGACAGGCACTGGTTTAGGACCAGGACAGTTTCCTTGGATTGAAGAGGAATGGAGTAGTAGAGTTGAGTGTCATCTGCATATTCATTACACCGCACCCCAGAACTCTGGATGATCTCTCTCAGCAGTTTCATGTATAAGCTAAAGAGCATAGGGGACAACACAGAACCCTGAGGGACCCCACAGGCTAATGGCCAGGGGGTTGAGCAGGAGTCCCCTAGCAGGAAGAAATGGAGCCATTGTAAAATAGTGCCCTCAAGTCCCATCCCAGAGAGGTGGTCCAGAAGGATACCATGGTCAATGGTATTGACAGCTGCTAAGAGGTCCAGGAGAACCAACAGGGACAGACTCATCCTGTCAAGTTCCCTGCATAGGTCATCCACCAAGGCAACCAAGGTTGTCTCTGTTCCATAGCCAGGCCTGAAACCAGATTGAAATGGAGCTAGATAATTCATTTCATCCAGAAACCCCTGGAGTTGGCAAGCCACCACAAGTTTTAAAACCTTGCCCAAAAATGGTAGGTTGGACACTGGCCAATAATTATTCATTATTGTGGGATCCAGGGATGGCTTTTTAAACAGAGGCCTCACAACTTCCTCCTTTAGGCAAGATAGAACTCTGCCTTGTAGGGAGGCATTTATTACCTCCTTTACCCACTCAGCCAGCGATATGAACATTGCGGCAAGATTAATCTAATTGTAACCTAAATGCTGCTGATCCATAACATTTTAGAGGAAAAAATGCAGAGGATAAGAGCTCCCAGCCCCCTGCCATGCTTGGTATGCACTCCCTGTCCTTTACATCTGCCAATCACTGAGACTGGAAATATCAAAACTAGAGTTTTAGAACCGAGTCAAATATTTGCAATGAGCTTTGAATTCAAGAAATGTCATCCATTCGCAGAGTGCAAACTGAACTGGAAAATTGCCTTTCTATTATCACCATAGAAGCTTACCATAGAGGCCTTTGTCACTCCATCATCAGTGAATTCACTATTTGATATGTGTGAATTCACATCTCCCTATTTGGCAGAGCTGCCGTGGAAGTTGATCAATCTTCCCAGGGAACAGCTTGGAACAATAGTACAAATAGTTCAGTCTGTCAAGATTTCAGTTAGAGGGCCCACAAACCTAATTTAGTTTACATTAACATCATCAGAGAAGCTTTGTAATGCACTCAATTAATTGTTAAGTTATTGAATGGTTTTGAAAGAAATCCTAAAAGAAGTTGTAATATGTTACTATGTGGTTGACACCATTGCCCCCTAGTGGCAAAATTTGTGGTTTACTCCATTACATGACTTTTTGGGTGGTTTAAGTTGCCTTCCCCACCCTGGCCATTTCAAGATACCTTGGAGTATATTATGCAACACAGGTGGAAATTGCTGCCCCATAGCATGGGATCTAATAAATGGTAACTTTTATGTTATCACTCATTTTCGACTTTCCTTCTCCAGTCATCACTCCATCATGTGTACTATTCTATTTCCCATCAAACACCATCAATTCTTTGTCTGGATTAGAGAGTTTTAATAAGAAAATAGGAGTTAAATACAATAACCCTAGTCCAAGATAGGCTAGTGTCACTGAAATGAATGGGACCAGGTTAATCAGCACTAATGTATGTTCCATCGATTCCATAGCTGTTACTGGAAATTGACTAGAATCCTATTGATTAGCCTCAATCAGAATAGATCCATTGAATCAACTGTTGAATGGTGAGTCTGCAAATGAATAAATCCAGTTGATTCAGTGGCTCTACTCTAGTTGGGACTAACAATAGGATTGAGGTCAGAATGTGATATTTCTTGGAAGAAGAATTTGTGAAGACAAATTTATGAATTCTGCCTTGGATGAGTTAGGCTTTTTTAAAAAACAAACCTGAATGTGGGATACTTTATCTGATCTTTGGTAGTGATGGGGAATTCAAAGCCAAGAGAAATAAAAGCAGCCCTAGTTGAACATTTTGATTATTTTTTCTAAAACAAAAATATACTTAATCATTATCAAGGAAAGATTTTTTGAGGAACGTCTGTTGAATTATAGTGGAGTAAACATGTGGATTAGAGTACAGTGGGCCCTTGCCTTACGCGGGGATCCGTTCTGGAACCCCCTGCGTAAGGCAAATTCTGCCTATGCTCAAGCCCCATTCATTTCAATGGTGCTCATGCATGGCGGCGCAGCGCGGCGGGAGCGTGTGGGGCGTCACGGGCACTCGCCCCATTCATTTGAATGGGATGCGCTGCCCCGCACACCCCATGTGCTCCCCACGGCTTGAGTGTGTACGCTCAAGTCCGCGTAAAGCGCACTGTATTCATTTTTGCCTAAACTTTGTGATTTGAGGGTGACATAATACATTAATAATAATATGCCTAATGCTATTTCCAGATTTACCCAATGATGTTACCCCATTATTAAAGAGAAAAAAAAGACAAGAGTAACTAGTAATGAGCAATGCATGTTACTTCTAAAAACCAGTTTGATTTGTTTTTGAATTGGGATGAATAAAAAATTGGCATCTATTCTGCAGTAGAAACGTAGAATGTTTCTTAACCAGTTTCAAAACCAGGGATTATAAGAACCTTTTCATTATTCCAGAGTGTCAAAAAACTTTCCCTTCTACAGTAGATGGCATTTCTGGTACTTCAACAGTCATAAATTGAGTGTTGTATCACTCCTTTATATAACTTATAGTTGGCTTTCTGCATGCCACAAAAGTGTTAACAAAATGACTGCTTCTATTTTTTGCTCCCATAGAAATATATTTCTTGATTTGAGTAGACATGGAACTAGCCGAAGTAGTCTGATCACACATCGTAGTACGTATCTTAAAGTAATGTTGACAGCTTGTTTTCTTGTTAACCTGTAGCAATTTTGGAGCGTTCGAGCTGCAAAACTATCCAGGAAGATTGAAGACATATACAGGAAGAACCCATAAGAAATGGGTTCCCCACTTTTTGGGGAACTGCAGCACAAGTTCATTCCGGTCCTCTGGGAGGAACTTGTTGCAGCCTCAAAAATTGAGGCTTGTGGCAACCTCCTGGAAGGCTTTTTCTGCTGTCGCCCCCAGGCTCTGGAACGACCTGTTGGATGAGATCCGTCAGTTAACATCTTTGGACAGCTTGAAAAAGGCTGTCAAGACGGATCTCTTCAGGCAGGCCTTCCCAGACTAAAATATCCCGGCCTCAGGATCTCAAGATCTCCCCCCTCCTCAGTAATGTCTCCAAAGCCCCCTTTTCTTTTCTTTAGAACTGAAGTTGCAGTGGTTTATCGGTTGGTATTATTTTGTTTAATTTATTGTTGTTCTAACTAGTTATTGTGGTTTTAATTTAGATATGCAGTTTAATAACTTTTTAAGGGGGGGGAGGGAAATATATTGTTTTTATGCTGTATGTTATTTTAATGTTGTAAACCGCCTGGATTGGTTCGCCACAGGGCGGTATATAAATAAAAATTTATTATTATTATTATTATTATTATTATATTATAGATATTTCAGCCGAAGTCCCAGTGGATAGTCCCTACTAGAGCAGACCCACAGAATTAATTGTTGAATGAATAGCTGACCTATAGATAAGCCCAATTGATTTAATGGTTCTGTTTTCATTTGGGCTGCATCTGCACTATGGAAATAATGCAGTTGAACATCACTTTACCTCCGTGGGTCAATGATATGGGATTTTGGGATTTGTAGCATTGTGAAATATTTATTTTTCTCTGTCAGAGAGTTCTGGTTCGACAACAAACTACAAGTCCCCGGTGTCTATAGCATTCAGCCACGGCAGTTAAAATGGTGTCAAATTGCATTATTTTTCTAGTTTGGATACAGCCTTGGACTAACACTAGGATTTATTTAGCATCTACCTATTTCTGGGTGGTAGTGGTGGTGGTGGTGTGTGTGTGTGTGGGTGTGAAAGAGAGAGAAACTGTTTTGGGTAGTAATTAGAACTTTAAAGAAGCTATTGAGGTTGCTCAACCTATTTTGGGGAATAGGGTTAGGTGCCTTCAATAAATCCTTTAAATTTTAAACTACAAACGAATTCACTATCCCATTGACACAGAGCCACCACTGTCTCCATCCCTGAAAGAAATACACCACATTAAGAAATGAGAAGATGCTTATTTTGTGGGGAGGATACTTCTCTTTATTAATATATTTGGATTATATAATGCATGCAGCATATAAAATTAAAGTAGTAAGCACAAAAATCAGTGATACACATAGGGCAATTTTAAAAAGGTCTGTTTAAATTGGTGAAAACATCACATCAGACTGAATATTTCCCTCTGCTTTTGTATTCTATAAAGTGACAAAAAGTTTTTCCTCTCTGTATGAATTGAATTTCAAGCCTCAAGTTCTCTCTTGATCTTATATAATATGTCAATTTCATCGAGATGGCAATATTCCCACATCTTAAGGAACCAGTCAGATAATGGTGGAGGCATATGAAGCTATTGAAATTCTAAATGCTCCTCCTAAGAAAATGCTGAGCCAATTCTATATTCATGGCTGGCAATGTTCTTCCAAGGAAGGGTAAAGGGGGGAAAAAAGAGGGAGACTGCACTCTTTTGGGATACTTGGCCTTGAGCCAGAGGATATGTACCTGAGGGAGAAGAATAAAGTGAGTAATTTCCTCGTGTTAATTTCTGTTGTGTCTGCATCTCAGGCTGGAGTCAAGACCAAGCTTTACTAATTCAGATTCTACTACAAATATGATAGGCAACTTTCTGCTGTTGCATCTGATATAAGGCTTGGATTTAGGTTTGATTTATTAGCTAGGTAGCCTTAGACCTTCTTTTTCTCCTCCTCTTGTACTTGGCAGTTAACTTTAATGGGTCTGATATATATATATATATATATATATATATATATATGTATGTATGTGTGTGTGTGTGTGTGTGTGTGTGTGTGTATGTATGTATGTTATTTTAACGATTCATAATCACATAGGCATTGTCTCTCCTTTTATGAGATTGTTTGTTTCTGGATAACTAGAGCAGTGGAAAATGCCATGGCTTGTGAGCAAAAAAATAAAAGGGGAGTGTAGGTACTGCAGTAAGCATTTCCTCTGTTAAATAGGGATCAGCTTGGGATTCATAATACAAACTCTTCTGTTAATACCGTGAAGCTGTTCAAAATGGAAGCCTGGCAGTTGTCTTTCCAAATGATCTTGTGCATACATGCAGCTCAGAAAGTGGTAAAGCTAAGAAATCTTTTTTTTTTCTCTTTCTCTCTCCATTTGAACTCTTTCCAAATGCATTCAGCAGGATACTGGGAGACCACTTTCATGTGTTAATTATTTCTGCCCAGATTGCTTGGCAACACATAGCACTGGAGAGACAGTATCACACTTTGCTGTTTGTTAAAGCTTCCAGCTGAACCACAGAAAGGATCTGGAACACAAGAGCTTTACCTGGACTAAAAGAACATAGAAAGATGAGAAAAGAAAAAGTGGTGCTATGTTTAGATTGATTTTTTAAAAAACCAACCATTGCAGTAGTGCCACTTTTTCAAGCCTCTGTTTGAACTAATTTTTCAAATCATCTATACCACCGTCTACCAACAGCGTCAACCTAGACATTTTGTTATACAATTAACAGAAGGACAATCCTTTCTGTGCATTTATTGATGAGCTGGGAAAGTCTGCTGAGGGTGGTTTTTACTGCCTTTTTGTCAGGCAAAAAGGACATACTCCCCCCCCCCTTTTCTGGTTAATAGAGGATGTGTGTCTTTTAAGAATGGCACAACAGGCAGAAATCCTACTAATTTCATCTCTTGCCTCATTTGCGCAAGCAGTGCACCTTGGGATAAGGGGGATGAGGGGAAGGAATAGTCAGTGACCACACATAGCTAGGAATGGATCATCAATACTCACAGCTTCATTAGTTACAGCTCAGAGTGTGATGTGGCATAAGGGATAGATTCAATCACCAAGCAGCCAATTCTCTATCTCTGTTTGTATGCTGGATAACACAGGGCTGACAGGATTTGGAGGAGTGGTTCACTCCCAAGATCCATTATGGAGATTCTACATTTGGAGAATAGGGTACTCACCTGCCCCTTACTCAAGAAATATATCTAGTACATAACACCTGCCATGGAAGAGTTCTGACAGAGAGAGACTAAGCGAATCAACACTCCCTATTATTATATGCTACTGTGCAGGAGGCAAGACTGAAAGAAAACAGTTCAGTTTCAATAAATAGAAAAACTCACTCATATAACTAGCTAAATTTTTTGCATTGGGAAAGAGCAAAGCCTATGCTGGTGGGAAATGGCATGGTTGGCATGCAGCCAGTGCCAGTAAATACTAGGTGAGAATGCTTTCTTCTTTTCCTCCCTGTTCTCAATGCAAGAAAGTCAGGTTCCCATCCAGGTCCTGTTTAGAGACAGTTTCTACGGTTTTTCAGCTAGGTCTTTGATGGGAAACTGGTGAAATACGGAATGTGGTCATCTTACCTCATCTAATATCATCCAGTCCATAGAACGGTTGGAACAGTGGCATTTGGTGGCATCCTTTGGATGGTGAACTTTTTCACTCTTTGGATGGTGAACACTTTGGGTTCTGAATTTTCAAGGAGATTCCAAAGATGTTGCTGAGCTTATTTCTGGAATGAGGCGGTTAAGGTTCAGCCTCTAGTAGTGCCTGATGGTTTCAATGTCAATGAATGTACAGGGTTTTAGGCGACACTTTGGAGCCAATTTTTCAATTTTCCTCTGGAAGGAAATAGGCTGCTGCCAGCCCAGACATTCCTAAAGGTATGTACTGGGCCCTAAAAATCTCTGAATTTCATTACAGGGAATATACAGGGAACATACATTGAACTTTTAATGCTGCAATGCTGTTCAGAATTATGCAAAGATGAGCTATAACTCAGTGGATGACCATCCGTTCTGCATGCATAAAGTCCTAGGTTTATTCTCCAGCATCTTTCAGGAAGAGCTAAGAAAAAGCTTTCCCTAATACTCTGGAGAGCTACTGCCAGTCAGTGGAGATAGATATGAGCTAGATGGTTTTATGTGGTATAAGGTAACCATTTCCCTGGGGAATATACTCCACTGGGCTGTGTAGGACATAACTCCTGAATAAAGATGCTGGCTGGCATTCTACATTGCCTTTGTAGTTACATATGTGTAACTAAGAGCATTTCTTGGCCCCACACCTATTTATTAGCCAACAGTGGCACTGAGAAAGAGAAGTCCATTCAGTTGGCAATAAGGGGCAGAAGGAAGATGTTTCTACCTCCTTCCCACCAGCCATTGACAACAACCAGATGCAAGACTGCTGTCTTAATTCCTTGTTATAGCCTTGCTGGTTGGTGGGACAGGGGTGAAAATGTCATCCTTCTGGGCCCTGATTATCAGCTTACTACATCTCCATCCCTCGGTGCAGCTGCTGCCTGGTCACATAGATTTGGGAGGGTATTCACAATCATGGCAAAAGTGCCACAATAGTGTTTGTGGATACAGATTGGTTATGGATCCATAACTCAAGGATACATATTCCATAACTATAATACTGAATTCCAGCCTTTGTGTGAACCAACAATGCTGGATTTCTGCACTAGTTACTTGGGGTGCTACACGGTGGAAATAATGCAGTTTAACACCACTGTAAGTGCTATATCCTATATCCTGTATGCCATAGAATCCTGGGATTTGTAGCTTTCCAAGGTCTTTAGCCTTCTTTGCCAAAGAGTGCTGTCACTTCACAAAACTACAAGTCTCGGGATTCTGTAGAATGAAGCCATGTCAGTTAAAATGGTGTCAAACTGCATTATTTCTACAGTATAGATTCAGCCCCAGTCACCAGTGTTGAAAACCAACATTGTTGGTCCACACAAAGCATAGACACACCCCGAACAAATGCAACATACAGATAGACCAGATGGTATGTTAATACTATAGGCTGGTACTAATATATGCATACTAGTTATAATATGCTAAAAGAAATATGCATGAGATATATAGTCATTTGCTACATATTGTCATTTGAAAATAATTAAGTATGACTTAGAAAATGACTAGTTTACTACTGCATTGAGAAATTTGTTCTACTAAAAGGAGAATTTGTTCTACTAAAAGGCACACCCAGACTTTAGAGTGACTTCACACAATCAAATAATTTCTCCTCCTCCAGTGCTGCTCACCCTGAGATTTCTTTCTGTTTGTGGAGTCCTGGGGAAGCCCATGCATTCACTGAAAAAATCTTCATCCATAGCCTTGAGAACTAGCAACTCCAACTCTGACTGATGCTAGGCTAGCTGACTAATCATTACTGAGTAAATCAGAGCAATTCCTAACATCTGTATAGTAAATGCAAGCACACTTTCTACATGCAGAGTCTTGGTAGTAAGTTGATCTTGGAAAGAGCTTTGAATTAGGCAATAACAGCGAATAGTTGTCTTTTTCTGGCCCCTTTCTCTTCCTGTTGGATAATTGTTTTCCTATGAAATATTGGGCCCTTAAACTGAGCTGTATTGAGATCTGACTCACTAGGAATTGAAACCTAAGAAAATTATCACATGGAGAAAAAGATCCGGAAAAGATTTGGGAATGCAAACTCAAAAGAGGGTAAAATCACTGCTGCTGCCGCTGGGCTACTACAACCCAAATTCCAGCAGTGCTTTGCAAAAATGGGAGCTTTCCATGCAAAAATGGGAGCTGTTTCGGGTCTTTTTCTCCATGTGTTAATCTCCTTAGTAAGGGTTGACCCAAGAGCTTTTGGCGCCAGAGGCAAAGGAGAAGATGAAGCCAATTCATTGTGCAGTGTATCCAAGCAAACTAGACTGGTGCCTGTATCTGACGTATTTCTTAGAGGAGTTACTTTTTATTTCATAACTCCAAGATTTAGTCATGCTGGCTGGGTATTTTAAGAGCTCTGGTCCAATAAACAATTTTTTCAAGTTGTGTTTCATCATTGGTGATGGGTTAGCAACCACAGCATCCTCCAATAGCAATTTCTACTGTGCCGAAGGCAGCAGACTAGGTTAGGGGCACAGTTCAGAGTGTGTCACATAGTAGGGACATAAGTTATTGACAATTTCTTCTTCACATTGAGGACAGATAATTATGTAGTTTCTCTGTGTACCAGTTGTGTTGGGGAAGTCTACTACAGTATTCTCCCTGTATACAAACTTCCTGAAGTGTTGCGTAGGAGTTATTCTGTGTACAAAAATGTGAGGTTTTGCACAAAAATTCCTCCTTTTGTGCAAAAAAAAAAAATGTTCCTGCAGAGGAAACAAGTTTTCTGTACAGAAGATGGGCGTGTGCAATGAAATCCACTTGTTTTTCTATGCAGAATAATTCCTCCACAGTCCTTCAGGAAGTTTGAATACTGGGAGAAAACTGCACAAGACTTCTCTAATTTATTATGCTTCTTGGTGGACTTGAAGGGCTGTATCTTTCCATATGAGCCTGCCCAAGCTTTAAGATCTCCAGGGAAGGTGCTTATCCCATCGCTTTCACAGGCATAGCTGGTGGAAACAAATGAGGCGGCCTTCTCTGGCTGGTCTCACACTTTGGAACATCGTACTTAGGGAAGTTAGAAAGGCTCCTTCTTTCTTGTCTTTTCGGCAGCAGGTTCAAATGTTTTGTTTCCAGCAAACCTTTGATTTTATCAAGAAAAGAACTTTTTTGGTACTGTACTCTTTTTAATCTTTGACTTTAAGTAATATTTTAAGTTGTTTTAATTCTACTGTTACTCAATATGGTTTTAATTGTAATTTTGTATGTTTCAAGTACAGTGGTACCCCGGGATACGAATGCGCCGCCTTACGAAATTTCCGGGTTACGAAAAAAATCCATTGAAAAAAACTGTTCCGGGTTACGAAGGTTATTTCGGGTTACGAAAAAATTTTTGGTGCTTTTCGGCGCTTTTTCGCACGAAATCGCGGCTTTCGCTATTAGCGCCTATGGCTTTTTCGGCTTACGAAGATTTTCGGGTTACGAACGCGGCGGCGGAACGAATTAAATTCGTAACCCGGGGTACCACTGTATAAGTGTTATATTGTCTTTTATAAGGCCTCATTCCCACTACATAGAATCATAGAATCGTAGAGTTGGAAGAGACCACAAGGGTCATCCAGTCCAACCCCCTGCCATGCAGGAACTCTCAATCAAAATATCCCCGACAGATGGCCATCCAGCCTCTGCTTAAAGACCTCCAAGAAAGGAGACTCCACTCCGCAGAAGAGTGTTTCACTGTCAACCAGCCTTTACTGTCAGGAAGTTCCTCCTAATATTCAGCTGGAATCTCTTTTCCTGGAGCTTGCATCCATTGTACTGGGTCCAAGTCTCTGGAGCAGCAGAAAAAAAGCTGGCTCCCTCCTCAATATGACATCCCTTCAAATATTTAAATAGGGCTATCATATCACCTCTTAAACTTCTCTTCTCCAGGCTAAACATCCCCAGCTCCCTGACTCTTAGGGCATGGTTTTAAATTATATCGTGAATTGGTTTGAACCAGATCAAATGACCCTGGTTCTCACTTAATCCGAATCGCTGAAGCCATTCCAAGTGGAGGGGCATGCTCCAGACCCATTTAACCCATGTCTTTTTGACACTGATTTTTTTCAGCTTCTTTTCTGATAAATCGATTAGTGCTAGTGTGAAACACCAGCAGATCAGAATCAATTCAAATTTCCCCTTTGGCCAGCTGGAACCGATTCATTTTGAATCGATTCCTTGATTAATGTGAACCACAAGTGGGCTATTTTGGTGACAGAAAATGCAATCGAGGCAAGTGTAGTGGGAACCATCATCCAATGTTGGATCGATACATCGATTCAGATCATACACCGATTTATCTGTAAGTGGGAATGAGGCCAAAGCCACTTTGAGTCCCAGTAGGATGGAAATAATTAGATGAGTTTCCCAATTATTGAGAAACCCGTTTTCAACCTGGGAATGAATAATAATGAATAATGGCTCCATACAGACAGGCCAAAATAAAGCTGCTTCAGGTCACTTTGGAGGTATGCTGTTTAAATGATGCATGTGTCACGCTCCAGTCCTTTGGCTTTGGTGCAGCTTCCGTACTCTTAGGATGCATGCATTATTTAAACAGCACACCTCCAAAGTGATCTGAAGCAGCTTTATTTTGGCCTGTCTGTATGGGGCCAATATTTCCATCTCTGTCACATACATATACACAGTTCAACAGAAGAGACTGCCTTAGAAGTTATAGCTGAGTTAAGGGCGGGTTATAGACCGCCCATTTGGGGCGGTCTACACCCGCCCCTTTCCCCAGTGTATCAGGGCCTCAGTGTGCAAAGCGGCAGCCGCTGAGGCCCCGATCCGCCGCTTTTTAGGCTGCGGGGAAGCAGCAAAACGCCACTTCCCCGCAGCCTGAAAAGGGGTGTCCCTGGGGCTTCAAGCCCCAAGGACACCCCACGGCGGCAGGGAGAAGGAGAAAGGGGCCGCTTGGCCCCTTTCTCTTTTAGTCCGCTGGGCGCAGCCATCTGAAGGCTGCGCCCAGCGGACTAAACCAGGAAGGAGCTCCGAAACGGAGCTCCTTCCTGCTCCGTGTTCAGGGCGCACTAAGTGCCCTGGCACGGAGCAAGGACGTCACGTCCGCGCCGCCCCGTCTAGAGGCGGCGCGGCCGTGACGTCCTCACGGCGGCGGCCGTATGGAAGGGCCGCCGCCGTTTAGTGCGTGACGAGCATGCACTAGGGTTAGGGCGGTGCGGAAGCACCGCCCTTTTGTAACCCTAATGCGTGCTCGTCACGCACTAAAGTGCCGGTCTGTAACCGGCCAAAGTTACCTAAAGTCCTGAAACCACTTTGTCTAATGGTGAGGTCAGCCCTGTTCTCATCCATGGAATGTTTATAGGAAGAAATACCTTCTCAGTCTTAAGTCTCTCCTGCCTTGCCAATTCATTGCAATGTGAGATAACAATCGACTGGTGGTGTTTCAGGGTTCAAATGAGTACCCTCATTATGTGCACAAAATGCTTTAAACATACTGCATGGAAATGTTAACTACTTATATGTTTAGAATGGAAGGGTCGATTCCCTTACGTTCCTAGTAGGGATCAGTTTGTCAGATTTTGTGCCACCCCACAACCACGCTGAATTCATCTCACTGAAGTCTGGTTTAATACAAACTAACTTTGAAAAAAAAATAACCACAGAATTGTAATTGCAAGGGGAAACACCCCCCCCCCTCAAACTATCATCCTGTAAGAAAGCACAAAACTATCCCTTTTGTAAAAGCTTACACCTGGTATTATGAAGGGTCTAGTAAATGCCCCCCCCCTTTTGTCTATCTTATCCCCAGGTAAAAAGAATAAGACAAATCAACGTGGATACACCCACACACTGCAGATTTCACTTTGGAGTTGTTCAGGTATAATTAACTCCCTCCTCTCCCTCTTGCTCCCTCTCTTTTAACTTAGTCCTTGTAGGCATTCTGTGTATTGGATTGTATATGGAAGACATACTGAAACAATACTTTAAAAAAAAAAAGCACAGTGTGGTTTTGAGTATTCATTAAATGTCTGTAGGAGTTGGTACAAAAGGAATAATCTTTTAATAAAAGCAAAAGTTTAGGAAATTTTCCTTCTGATCTTGACATCACTCTAAATAACACACATCAGTGAACACATTTTAGTGCAGTTCGTCTTTATTGTTTAGAAAGCCAACACTGACAACAACAATCTTCACCCAACTGTCACATATCATCTGTAATGACAGGGTAGCTTCTGTTCTAAATTCACTTTCATAAAGGCCTTCATTTTAATATTCTGATTTTCTGCACTTCACCTTAAAATAGTACATACTACAAGCGCTCTGTACTGATAGCAATATACCTTTACAATAGAATTTTGGCTTGATTCCTATGCTTTTATAATGGCACACATCCCCTCCACCCCTACAGATCCTGGCACTCTGTAATTTCTCCCCAGATATATACAGTTGTAAACTCACTGGAACAGAATGTACCTATTGCTAGTTTGTGTGTGAAAAATATTTCGGCTTTCACCTGTGTCTTGCTAAAGACCTGTCATGTGTCCCCCCACCTCTCAGCCAGGGAGGCTGCTTCAGATCTTGGTTCTTTAGCCTACATTTTAGACTTTTATTGCTGTTGTATGCCTTCAGGTCTTTCCTTGAAGGTATTCACACCAATGGTGGCCCTAAGGTAAACTTATCATGGGGTTTTCTTGACAAGATTTGTTCAGAGTGTTTTTTTCTTCTTCCATTGCTTTCCTTTGAGGCTAAAAGCGTGTGACTGAGTGGTAATTCAGACCCTGGACTTCCAGAGTGCCAGTCCGACACTCAAGCCACTACACAACACTGGTTCTCACTAATTTTATATTATAGTCCCATACTCCTTCAGCCAGCATAAGTATGGGCATTGGTGAGCTGTAATACAAAAAAACAACTTCCAAGTTTTTTTTAATTGGTATAGTTGCCAACAGCTGTCATTCTTCCTCCTCCTCTTCCTCCTTTTTTACCATCTATCATCTGGTTCCTTGTCAGAAAGTTGGTGAACAAGCAGGGAATGACAGCTACCAGTATGATAGCTCAACATTTTCTGCTTGCTTGCTTGTTTGTTCATTCCCTTGGGAACAGAATGAGATGTGGGTGAACAAACAGACTGCAATAATGCAAAGGAGGAGCAGGTTTGGGGAGCTTTTTTCCCATTGACCCAATTAATTGTGGCTCTTTATTCTGGAACTATGCAACACTTGGCACCAACTTTGAATCTGCAAACTGTTTCCCATTATGAAATATTTCAAGACTTTCTAAAACATGTATAGGACTAGAGATTTATTGTGAAAACTGGAATTTTAGAAGCCATGTTATGCTCATGCATTCCATACCTCAGGCAAGTCAATACAACAATGGAGGAAGATTAGCTATTCAGGTATAGGGTGTTTGTAGGGTGAACATGTTTCCTGCTTCACAGAGGACAGTACTTTCTCAAAAAGAAATACACTTTTGGTTTAAAGGTAAAGAGCCATGAGAAAGTAGAATTGCAGGGGCCTTGGAGTTGCTCATCAACAGTTAGTCCAGATAATAGGATGGTCTTGTTTAATAGGTACTGACAGTAGTAGCTAGTGGATTCCATGTCAGACTTTTAGTAAATCCAGTCTAGCATTTATTGAAGACTTAAAACTATCAAAAATGTTGAATCCTATCCCTAAAACAGGTGCAGTATCTTGAATAGCCACTGCCTGCCACTGATATTTTGTTTACTAGATGTGCTTCTGTCCCACCATCCTAGGAAAGTCATGCAGCACCCTGAGACCAACTCTGTAAGTCTAAAAATGTTTATGCCTGAGGATGTTCATCATTATTTATTTATTTAATCTGCTGCCTTTCTCCCAAACTGGATCCAATAGTCTCACAAAAGATGTTTACAGAAAATAAAACCTAAACAATTTTAAATAAATTAGTAGAGCAGGTCAAAATAGAACAAGTTAAAAATGTAAAATCCTTTAAAAGACTAAAGGAAAAAATACAAAGTATACTGAAAACATCCCAATAAGAAGCATGCAAAAACAGAGAACTTCAAAAGTTTTCTTTCTGATTTGTGAAATTTAGGATGAATTTTTCATTTTTTTGTACAATCAACATTTTCACACACACACACACACACACACACACACACGAGAAAAAGCTCAAAGGATCTTATCACTCCATGGCACTATGGTGACATAGTGACACAGTAACACCACCAGTGATCATGCCCTACCACATGAAGTCAATGGTGTCTTGGCAACATCAAATTGTAGCACTATTGCCAATATCTATTTTTGAAAAATGGAAATAATCCATTAAATACCAGCACCTTTTGTGCCATCAATCAATAACTTTTAGTGCCTCAGAACTCAGATCCTGCTCCTTCTGTAAGACCTCCATTGTTGGGTGGGATGTTGGTGGGTTGGGATGTAGCATCTTGTTCCTTTCTCAGAATTCCTCTGGAGGTTTATGCAGCTACTTGGTCTGAGATCACTCTCAGCACCCTTCTGGGTTGGCCTCATGTTGCACAAATGCTATGATGCTGCAGTGGCAAGGAAAAGGGTTAAATGATAAAGTATACCCCACTACAGAAGTTCAGATCAAAAGTTCAAAATGAAACATCAAAATTTTCATTAACACAAGATGGATAAAAAGTAGTGGGAGCAGCATGATCACCTTCTTTTCGTGTTCAGCCTCTTGTGAGAAAAGGTCTCACCCACTGCCAGGAATTAGTATGATGTATTTTTGCTGTGATGCTATGATGGGAAAAACAAACAAACAAACAAACAAACAGGACCAATCATGAAGCTGGCTACAGGATAGGGATGGAGGCTATGGTGTGAGAAATATGGTGCGAGAGATATGGCGTGTGAAAGGGATCTAGGAGTCCAAGTAGACCACAAGTTGAACATGAGTCAACAGTGTGATGTGGCAGCTAACAAGGCCAATGCGATTTTAGGCTGCATGAATAGAAGTATAGTGTCTAGATCCAGGGAAGTAATAGTGCCACTCTATTCTGCTCTGGTCATGCCCCACCTGGAATACTGTGTCCAGTTCTGTGCACCACAATTCAAAAAGGACACTGAGAAACTGGATCGTGTCCAAAGGAGGGCAACTAAAATGGTGAAAGGTCTGGAAACCATGCCCTATGAGGAAAGACTTAGGGAGCTGGGGATGTTTAGCCTGGAGAAGAGAAGGTTAAGAGGTGATATGACAGCCCTGTTTAAATATTTGAAGGGATGTCATATTGAGGAGGGAGCAAGCTTGTTTTCTGCTGCTCCAGAGACTAGGACCGGGAGCAATGGATGCAAGCTACAGCAAAAGAGATTCCACCTCAACATTAGGAGGAACTTCTTGACAGTAAGGGCTGTTCGACAGTGGAACAAACTCCCTCGAAGTGTAGTGGAGTCTCCTTCCTTAGAGGTCTTCAAACAGAGGTTGGATGGCCATCTGTCGGGGATGCTTTGATTGTGATTTCCTGCATGGCAGGGGGTTGGACTGGATGGCCCTTGTGGTCTCTTCCAACTCTACAATTCTATGATTCTATGAGTACTGCAGAAGAGAAATCTCTGTGTGGGGCATGCTAATGGCAAGACTACTTGAGAAAAGCAGCAAAGTGCAATACAATTCAGTATCCCTGCTGTGAATGGGAGAAATGTGTTTTGCCATTCCTGCACTTCCCATGGAATGTTTCAGTTTGTTGAAGTACCCTTACTCACGGAGGACTAGAAAATTTCAAAATATTCCTTGCAACACTGGAAGTCCATCATGCTGTATATACTCATGTATAAGTCTAGAAATTTGTGTCAAAAACTTGGCCCCAAAAACTTGGGTCAACTTATCCATGGGTCAATGCAAGTGCTGTACTTTAATTAAAAATAGGATCCATCTCCCTCTCTGAGGAGAGGTAAAATCTTAATCTATCCCGGGAGAACCTAAAAGAAGCACCAACCTTCTCTATTCTCTCCACTGTGGTGCTGCTTCTGGTCTTTTTGAATGCTTGGATAGGAAAATAGCGGCATTCTTTGGCATCATTTTCCTTTCCTTCGTTTTTTACATCCTTTGTTGCATGCACCTAAGTTTTACCCTCGACTTATACATGGGTCATATCAAAATTCATAATTTTGGCCCCCAAACCTGCCCTCTACTTATATATGAGGTCGACTTATAGTAGAGTATATATGGCAAATATATCTCTAAACAAGAAACTAAGAAGCAAGTGGTCTCAGAGGGTTGACATCTATTTAATTTCTTCATAAAGAAATTCTCCTTTACATCATCACTTACTGTATGTCTTAATTTTACATTCCACACATTCTCCCATTCTTCAAAAATTGTCCTTTGTTTTAGGCCCATTGAATCATATCATATTAACGTCCTCCTCCTCCATTTCTAAATTCAGTTAAAGCTTGTATAATTTTGATATTGGAGTTTGTCACATCACTAAAAAACACAGCTTACCTTTTCTGTTTTGAATTCTAATGCGGGATACACCTGAGTATTATCAGACGCATTTTGCCGCTGATGCTGCCGGCCGAGTGCAGCCCAGTTAACTTCCAGCTAGAATCCGATATCAGCTGGCCTTTTTTCAAAACCAGGAAGCTCCCGGCTTTGCAAATCAGCCAGCTAAGCTTGGATTCTAGCCAGAAGTTAGCCAGGCTGCATTCGACTGGTGGCATTAGTGGCAAAATGCATTTGATAATAGCCAGCTACATCCAGAATTATGTGTTTGTAAATATGTTTTTAATGATGGTTAAAAACTTTTAATAATAATTAAAAAAATTGTTACTCTCCATCAAACAGATATGTCCATTTCTAAGCAATGGGAAGGTGAACTTCCTAAACAACTAAGGAGCTTATCACATTGCCTTTGCTCCTGCTATAGATATGGTAGGTAACTTTAAGAAGGTGAATCTTATTACATTTCCCTGTTGGCTGGCAGTATGCTGCCTGTATGCAACCTGGGCTTCTCCAGGCTTTTCCTGCATCTTTACAAGAATGGGATTTTCCCGTTCTTGAAAAGCTATGGCAGAACCCCAGGTTGCATACAGTCTGCATACTGCCCAGCAATGGGGAAATGCAATAAGACCCACCTTTTAAAATTATTTCCTACATCTATCATGGGAGCAAAGGCAATGCGATAAACTCCATTATCCACTATTTAGAATGAAGACACACTGTCTCTTGTGGATTTGGAACAACTTTAATAAAACAACAACTAGAGGAAATTAACATGGGCATCATGTATGCACTTGATTTCATAGCTAATTTTAAAATGTGCCATGTTTTTCCTTTTTTAAAAAAATAAACTAAAAGGGGGAAAAAAAGAAATGAGTGCATGTGTGACTATGTACACGAACTTTCCATAATGTTGTATCTGTCAGATATTTTGGACTACAACTCCAATCATCAATTCCTAAAATAACCAATGGTCAGGGACAGTGGGAGTTTGTAGTCTGAAACATCTGGAAGCAGTTGTATATTTGTATTCCCTGGTGTGTGTTTCACATGGTAAACACTTATGTGTTTTTTAAAATTGACATGAACTGTCAGACAAAATGTGTTCTCAGATGTGTTACAGACAGGTAAAGAGCACTAAGGATATGCCCCAGTTTCTCCAAGAGGAATATCAGAGTTGAAAACAGTCATGACCTCAGGATATTGTAAAAAGACACCGAGAAGCATTCTAGTGAGAATCAAGGCTTTAATATTCTGGAGAAAACTAATATGCCCTGTAGGGGAAAAGGCTGTGCTGAAGCTATAGTGGGGGGAAATCATTTCTGCACTCAAATACAGAGAAAGCTGTCCAATAATATTTCACGTGCAAAAACAGAGTTACAGCTATGGTGTTAAAAATAATGAAATCTAGGGTGTTAAGTACCACATGTGTTGCAGAATAGGTTAGAAGTGCCCAAGGCTGCTTCAGTTTTATTTTCCTAGTTTTACAAGGTTTTTCTTTTCTTTAAAAAATGGATTTAAGTGTTTTTAAAGAGGACCAAAGCTAAGGTTGGGAGTGAGGAGGAGGAGTGGTCATGACACTAGGGATAACCTAGCATACTGATAACTGATTCTTCAACTAAAAAAGAAAGAAAAGGGAAAAAGGGAAAAGAAGGGAAAAGAAGGGAAGGGAAGGGAGAAAGAAGGTCTGACTTTTTAATGCAGTTAGTGCCATAGATACTCTGTAGTAGAAATACAGGATTCTGACAACAATTCTGTAGCAGGAACACTTAGATTTTGCAAAAGAATTCTGCAGTCCAGTGTCAATTCTTGGAGACACGATAGATACTGGTTCTATCCCATCCTCTGCCTGTTTTCCCTGAGATGGAACTGCTGATTGTGCACTTGAATGTTCCCAGCACATTCCTCTTGGAGTTTGGTATCCATTTTAAAATTTCCATTGTGCAATGCTACAGAGTGCCCAACAGAATGATGCTATGAGGGATACTCTGGTTTATTGCAAGTTGGTAAATTTAAAATGGTGATGCTTGGCTATGATAGGAACTGTGCCAGTGTGACCAGGCAATCCTGCTCAATGTGTGTGTGTGTATGTGTATGTGTTGGTGTCTGCACTTAATTAGCACCAGTACTGTTAGGGGAGGGATGGAATTATTCCCAGCAGAAGGCCCATAGTAGTGTTTTCTTTTAGCTAAATGCGCATACATTTCTATTCAGATGACTTCTTTTGACTGACCAGGGAGGGAAGGAGCACTGTGAGTGACTGGAAATCATTCTGCATGTCACTTTGAGGACAATCCTAGGTCTCCACATGCATATTCCTTGATATTAAGACTACTCTTCTGCTGCAAATTCATAATAACCATTCTAAGTCACTGCTTCCTTTGCAGCCAGTCACCTTGGGAGCAGCAACTGAGCCGCTGGCTGAGCAGATACAGAGAAGCCTCTTGCCTGTGTCAGCCTTGCAACAAAGGCCAGCCCAGGCAAAAGGATTCTCAGTCACTGCTTGACTGACTGCTTGGTCACTCCTCCTTTTGCGGGGATCATCCTAGGAACCTGTCATCCTGGGACAAGTATCCTGGGACCAGATTCTCACCCATGCTACCCTTGCGGCAAAGGCCAGTGCAGGCAAGAGGCCTCAGCCAGCTCCTTGGTTGCTGTTCCCAAGGTGTCTGGGTTCAAAGGGAGATGATTCTTCCTGGTCAGGAAGGACTCTCGATCCCTTTTTATTGTGGCAGAGAGGTGTATAGCCAGTGTGGGCGTAGGGGGTTTCACAGAGGGCATATGATCTCGAACGGAGACTGGCATGGATGGGGTAAAGAAGAGATTTTAATTACAGCAGCCACTCCAAGGTGAAAGTCTCTTTCCAAGAATTGACCCCGGAAACTCTTCACCCTTCTTCCCCAGAGATGTATCTTCCCCTTCAAGTGCACCCTCCCCAAATACACGAACATTGTTTCTTCTGCTACCTCTTCTCTCAGCCTGTTAGATGAAAGAAAGCAGGAGCAGCAATGCAGCTCCAACCTGCCAGCCAAGTCTCAGCAAAGTTCACAAAGCTTAAGCAGTGTCCCAAATTTTGAAAGCTCCTTTTTTGCTGCCACTTCCCACCACCACCACCGTCACATGCTCTAACTCCTTCCTCCAGTCAGTCTGTCTGTCCCATTCTGAGCCACTGAAGCAATGCTCTGTGCCCAAGCCTCATAAGTTTCCCAACTACCATTGCCACTACTCACAAAAGATGTGGCTAAGGGAATGAGCTCACACGGCAGCTGAAGAGGGGGAGACATCCCCACAAAAAGTAATTGGTGAGGCCACACAGTGGTTTTAAGGGAGCCTGAAAAAAAGTTTCATGCAACCGTCATCCCCACCACAATTCTAAAGGCTGATGGTTCCCCTTGTCTTTCTTGCACACCAATACTTTGATTGAAAGTTTCCCCCACCACCCCCTTTTCCCTTCGTGCCCCCTGCTGCACCCTTTGTCCATCACTGCCCCCCTGGATCTTTCCACCTCCTGTGGGGGGGGGGGCTTACTGTCCACTTTGGGAATCATTGGTCTAGTGTTCTTTTCAAATGGTCCCAAAGTCAATCCTTGGCATTTCTGATAATAAAAAGATTGGATTGCATGGTATGGCATTGGGGAGAACTAGTTTTGACTGAGAATTTGGGTGCCTTCCCCTACATCCATAGTGTGTCCACCCAGTAGAGCTTGGATGGACTTGATTTGAACGAACTGCAGGCTGGACTAAGTCTACAGACCAGGAGCATTAAATAACTAACAATTTACTGCCCTTTCCTGACATGGTAGGATCGTTCCTGGCTCATTCAGATGTCAAAAAAGTCACTATAAAGCAAGTACAACCATTCATGTAAACCAGGACCAAAACCATTCATTCTATCAGAATTACTATATATACTCATGTATAAGTCTAGAAATTTCAGTCAAAAAATTGACCCAAAAAACCTGAGTCGACTTATCCACGGGTCAATATAGGTACTGTATATATGTAGAATTTTGTAAGTTTTTTGGCATTCTTTTCCTTTGCATCATCCTTTAGATCCTTTGTTACATGTGCCTAGATTTTACCCTTGACTTATCCATGGGGGAGATCAAAATCCATGATTTTGACCCCAAAACTTGCCCTGAACTTACACATGAGGTTGACTTATAGTTTTTTTTAGTAGGTATTTCTGAATCACACCAAGGAATAGAATATTATTTCTTACCGAATTCACAGAAGAACTGGACTAGTATTCAAAAGTAGCCACTCCCTTTGGTGCATACTAGAATGCCATGATAAACAAATTAGCAGTATTTTTGGGGGGGGGGGGGTGGGTTGGTTTGTGTTTCCATATTTCTCATACAAAGAACTTGAGATGTGCCAAGCATTAACAGGCTGCGTGCCTTCTGATTTAACATTCCTCAATCAGATTGATCAGAACAGATGCCACATTCTTTCCCGTGCGTAAACAAGATTTAGTTTTATATTAGCATCATCCTCTTTGCAGTTTATCTGACAGTATGTTATTTCACTGGCTTAACATCTTGCTTCTCTGTTACTCATAACTATACTCAGACTGTCAAGAAAGTAGTGAAATTAAATTATCAATCAAAATGATGAAATTTGAGAGGCATAATAGAAACTTGGATGCACGCAGGAACCTGACAGAAACCTGAGAGTTCACCTGCTGCTGTTTCTCTTCTGATTTATGTTATTGGTCAGACTTTATCTTTAATCAGCCTTCCCCAGTGGTCATGATGACTGGGAAAAATGGGTTTGAAGTGCAACACTCCTGCAAGGCACCAGATTGGTGAAAGTTGCTCCAAAGGGTTACGTTGTCCTTGAATGCGTGGTCATGTTTAACTGATCCACAGGGCTGGGACCAAGAAGCAGAAAAAGCTATCTGAAAGAAAAACACCTGCCTCTGGAAGTGGTAGACATTTCTTCATAGGATGTATTTAAGCAAAGACTGAGGAGCATCTGTCAGAATGCTATAATTGCATCCTCCTTTGCAGATCCTTCACTAAACAGGGTATTGGATTAGTCTAATCTTGCTCAAGTAGGGCTTGAAAGAATATTCATATTTATTTGCCACCAGGATGGAAAATAGATCTCCAGACAGTTGGTAACCTAACCACTATGAGAAAGATCAGTGAGAATTTTGTGCATTTTCTTCTGGTAGTCAAAGTCTCAAAGTGTTGTCCTCATATTTAAACATCCTAAAGTGTTGTGGAGAAATTATTCTGTGGGGAAAAACAGATGGTTGGTGTGTGTGTGTGTGTGTGTGTGCTGTGTGCACACTCCTCCCCCTGTTTTCTGGAAATCCATTTTCTATGCAGAAAACAGGAATCTCTAATCAGGAATATATAATGAATAGTGAACACTGTAGAGGAAAAATATGAGCTTTTTTGTACCAAAACCCCCGTATTTTTCCTCTACTATGCATTATATATTCCTGATTAGAGAAACGATTAATTTGATAATGCCGGATGCCTCCCCTTCATAATTTTAAAGATTTGGAACTATTAGTTATCCAACACAAATTATTACTCTGTGTGTGTGTGTGTGTGTGTGTGTGTGTATTATAGGAACAAGGGGTTTTGATCCAACAGATGCCTCCATAGACAGAAAAGGAGCAGAGATTCCCCCACACCTTATCTTCCCACCTGCTTTGCAGCTTCTGATACCTCTGCCAAATCTTCTCCAGAGGTTTAGAGGACCCTCCAGAACAGCATGGAATCAGACACAAGGGGGTTGAAGTGAGAGATGAAATAGTTGAAAATTACCTTCTTTCCTCTTCTGCTAGTGAGATTCTCTGCTAGATCAAAGATTGTTCTGAAAATGGAAGGTATCCTTTGATGTTGAAAAGGAAACACCTGGTGCAGGTTTTTTTTAAGTGTTATGTCCTCAAAATAGCATGACACATTAGCCCTGTTCAAGTGTTCAGCCAAATGAATTAAAGCAAAAACCTTATAAGTTACCTTTAAGTATCACTTCCACAGTGCCAATTGAAACTATGAGCATCATGCAAATAGAATCCCCTTTGTTATCTTGGATCACTGACTGGAGATAACAACAAGGATTCTTCTCCCACTTCCTTCCAGGAGCTGGGACTTGAGGGAAGACTGTTCAAGAGTCTTTACAGCCTTTACAAAGAACTCCATGAATAGGATTAAGCTCAAGGGCTAAAGATTTCCCATCACTGGATTAGAATTTTAACATAAGTCTACAGAGCACTGTTAATAAAGTGAGACATGGACAATATATTTGGTGATGATGTACACATCATTGATGTGCATCTGTATCTGATTAGTTTTGAATTCATGGCTTTTGGAGAAAAACAGTAGGTGCTACCATACATTTGTTGTATTAGTATTATTATTATTGCAATATTTTCATGGTGAAATCTTTACCCACAAGTGTAAAGAGGTTGACTCAGCACTTAAAATATCACTATAAATTTGTTTTGGCAATCAAGAGAGGTCAAATATGGCAAATAGTGATTTCAATTTACTTTTTCTTGGTGTTCTAAATCAATGGCATAATATAATCCCATAAGAGAATTCAGAAGAGTCCTGTTCCAACTCCCCAGTCTTTGGTTCATAGGCCTGGACTGTTAACGGAAATGAGAGTAATACACAGGCCTCCCATATTCCCATACAGTAGCTGACCATGCCCTATTCATTGATAGTTATTCATTTTCTGTGTCATGAATAACTTACATTTTACAGGAGGCTCAGTGAACAGTAAATACAGTACAGAGCAAGCACCTTGAGAGCCAAGTTAGGGATGATGTACCTTTCTTGCTATTAGTACAATAATATATAAGGAGTGTTATGGCTTGAGCGCTGGACAAGGACTCTGGAGACCAAGATTTGAATCCCCACTCTGCCATGGAAACCAACTGAGTGACTTTGGGCAAGTCACATCCTTTCAACCTCAGAGAAAGGCAAAGACAAACCTGCATTGAACAAATCTTGCCAAGAAAATCCCATCTTAAGTTTGTGTTAGGGTTGCTATAAGTCAACAATGACTTGAAGGCACACAACAACAATGCAAACAAGAGCTGGGAAAGGAAGAATGATTTTTAGAACCAAAACAAAGAGGTAATTTTTTTACTCTATCACTTCAGCTAATTTAATATTCACAATGCTAATGATTTCTTACAAATGCCACTTATATAAACATATAGGTCCTCAGAAATAATGCATTAGATTTAACATGTTAGTCACAGTTGGCTTAAATTTTCTTTAATGACAGCTCAGTAACATCAGCATTAGCTTCTGACCAGCAATGCTGGGGAAGCTGGCATGGCGTTAATGATGTTTGACTTATTAACACTGTGGCTGCTAGCTAAATGGTAGAAGAGTTCTGGAAGAGAGGAGGAAGAAGAAGAGGCAGAGATCAGTCATATGGATTTTCCCATTAAAACTTAACGACTATATTCCTAGATGCCTTGAGGATGTACAAAAGTACCTTAAAATCACTTCCTATCTTTTTTAATTTGTGAAAAGAAGTGGGGCTCTAGATACCAGATGCAAACTTCCAGCTACTTTTGGTGTCACTAGGAAGGGATAATGCAATCTGAGTAAGGTTCAGGGAAAGAAGGAAATTTTCCTCCAGAAATTCTAAATGTGTCTGCCTCTGCTTCAGCAGCTACTATTATTACCTGCTGTACCAGGCATGGGCTACATGGTGAGATGTATCATTAGCAGTAATGATAAATAACAATCAGCTCAACACACACACACACACACACACACACACACACACACACACACACAGAGGATATGTCCCTATTGCAATATAACTATCCTCCAAAGCCTGGGAAAATACATTGAATAAGAATAAATTCAGTGACAAGTGGGATCCTCCCGTACAAGGAACCGTGCTAAAATTATTATCTGGGTCTCAGAGTAATATTTGTCCCCATGCATCTGGGGAAGTTGGCTCAAGTCTACAAAAGCTCATGCTACCAGCTTCTTTCTCTCAGTTAGTCTCAAAGGCCTGTTACAGACTACCAAAATAAAGCTGCTTCGGGTCTCTTTGGAGGTATGCTATTTAAACGATGCACGGGTCCTAAGAGTCCGGAGGTCGCGCCAAAGCCACACTCCATCCCTAAGCACTGGAGTGCAGCTTTAGTGCAGCTTCCGGATTCTTAGGATGCATGCATCATTTAAACAGCATACTTTAAAGAAACCCGAAGCAGCTTTATTTTGGTAGTCTGTAACAGGCCAAAGGTGCTTCCCTTTGCGTATTACCACTGCTATATAATGTATGGATGAGGTCTTCATGTCATCTATATTTATTCTTCAATAAAGTGACTTTCCAGGTTCTGCTTTCAACATCCACACACTGGATATAAATCTGTGAAGGCTCAGAGTTTCACATCACATATATGTAGCAGGCTGTCTTCTACAGACATATCCCTTAACATGGGTTGCAGAGTGTTTAGGGCTAAGAGGGACACAGAGGCTAAGATACCGTATCAGGTAGCTGGAGCATAATATCCCACATGATCTATTTTTCACCCTTTTCCTTTCACCCCGGGGCATTCTGTAATGGCCATTTATTGTCCAAGGTTAGGGATGGCATGAGGTGTCCCTTGAGCATGCTGCCTACCCAGGAGAAGAGAGGCAGGAGGTGCACAGGCAGCACTCAGCTTCAGAGCTGCACTAAGGGGAAAATGCTAATCAGTGGTTGCAAATGTGAGAGGGTAATGCCAACTTTCCTCACCTGGCTGCAAGACCTTAGTTGGATGCTGCTTTGGTTGTTGTGGTTAACTAAGCTCAAGTCGGCCCCAACTCATGGTGACCTTTTGGATGAGACATCTCCAACATCTGCAATACTCCACTGCTCTGCTTAGGTCCTCTAGATTCAGGGTTATGTCCTCCTTAACTGAATCTGGCTACTTTGATATCTCTCTGCATTCTTTCCTGGCTAGTAAATGGCCATGGCAGTGCACTCCAGGTGTATGGAAAATACCAAAGAGGAGGTGGACACTGAGCAAGCAGATACTAAATGACTCCTCCACAGTTTCTAAGACATGTATGTCTATAATCTACACCTAGATGGGGCTAACAAATTATCAGTTTTGTTTTGTCCCATATTCACATTTCTGTGATCTCAATTTTCTCTCTCCCAAGACATTTGCAAATTTTGTATATTCTTACCAAAATGTGAAACCCCACCCATCCTTAGTAGGTGTACCCTGCCATACATAATTATAAGATTTAAAATTGATTTACATCTCAAACCATCAGTGATACAAAATAGCATCCTTCCAACTGCTGCAAATGACTTTTAATATTTTTTTAAACAAAAACATTAAATTAAACTTGAATTACCAAAAAGAGACATCTTTTTGTGTGCTGACAGAGCTTAGAAGAAGATTTTGTGAACTCTTTCAGTCTAAGTCTGTCTCCCTGACAAAAGTAGGCATCTCACACTCTTTCCCCATTGTAGGGACAAAACATTAATAGCATTTTTCATGGTGCATTTTGAATTGCATGCAGGATTTTTCACCTATTTGGAGTTACATGGCATTGGTTCTGGTTCCTTGATTTGCTGAGCCTACCCCAGGTGGTCTGGAGATTAAGCACAAGCCAATATTTATCATCTTCCCTGCAGTTAAGCTGCTCTGTAAAAAGTCTTCCGGTTTATGCTGGTCTCTTTTCTTTTCTTGTTTCTTTCCATATTTTTCTTGCATGGAAGTGTAACCAACTTCAGAAATTATTATTTGATAATGTTTCACATTTTCCATTTGTTCACCCCCTTCTGTGTGTAGCCATCACCCTGGATCGGTCGCAGGAAAAAGTCTTTCCCAAACTAAACCTCTCCTCAATTTTCAAAATGTTTGGATCTTTGTATCTTAGAAGAAAAAACAGACTACTGTGAGAGAGCCTGCTAGAAGATAAATTGTGGGAGATTTGGGATAGTAAAAGGAAGCATTTGTTAGTGTGTTATATAATCACTGGAACAAATTTGTTTCCAAAGGATATAGTGAGGGCTATCAACTTGAACACCTTATCATGGAGGATAAAGCTATTAATGTCTATTGCTCATTGTTAAGAACAATGCACTGGTTTACTGGTTTGAGGAAAAATCTCCTTACAGGCACTTACTCTCTGCAGGACCTTTCACAGTGAAAGTTTTTAAAATGGGAAATTAACCAGAGTGACTATGAGGGAATGAGGTAGAAGGGAAGAAATCAGGTCCAGGACAAGCTGGTTTTGCAGCAAAAACAATTATTTGTTTATTATAAAGACAAAATAAATAGCAGTGGAAACTGACAGAGTAGTCTATATTCAAAGCAAGCTGTATGGGTGCAGTATGGGTGCTACAACCTACTCCTGACTAATCTAAGCAAGGACTAAAGATGTAGTTAAACATAAAGGATTCCAGACTAAAATGTACACATTGCTTTTCTCACCCTGAGATGTGAAGAAGAGTCTATGTCTGTCTCTGAGTTGCTTTGGCCCTTTGCCTATATTAAACCTTTTGAGGGATGTTGTCCTGCTTATCTCTACTGAGAGCAGCACAACAGGGAAGTATACAAGGAGTAGTCCAGAGTCCAGTCTAAAGGGCACACAATACCAGTCAGTCAGTCACAGCAAAGGGCAGAGGCAAGAGCATAGTCACAAGGCAAGTCCAGGGATCAGATAACCAGAGTCATGAATCAAGAGCAAGGAATAACAAGGCTGCAAGCAACTGGAGGTCTTTTAAAAGGTCTCTGCTTCTCTCAGCTGAAACCTATTAGCTCTCCTCTTGGCTTTTCAAAGGCGGGATACAAACCGCCGCTTTGCGGCGGTCCCCCGCCGGCGCTGTTTGCTCCGCGCGGCTCCCGCGCGGAGCAAAAAAGAAGCTCCAAACTGGAGCTTCTTTAAGCGGCGCCTCTATGACGTCGCGAGGCGCCAGGGGCAGACTCGCGACGTCATAGACGCTGCGACACGTGCGGACGCACAGCGTCCGATACGTAAATATGGCGGCCGCCGTGTGGAACGGCCACCGCCATATTGTACGTACAGAATACGTACTAGGGTTAGGGGGTGCGGAAGCACCGCCCCTTCCTAACCCTAGTACGTATTCATTACGTACTAAATGGCGGTGTGTAACCTGCCAAAGACTCCTTGACCTGCTTTCTCTCCACAGGTCTTAGCACCTGCAACCTAGAGCCCATATAACCAGAGTCATGAATCAAAGAGTAAGGAACAACAAGGCCACAAGACTGGTGATCAGCTATAAAGAATCTCTGCAACTGGAGTTCTTTTAAAAGACCTCGACTTCTCTCAGCTGAAACCTATTAGCTCTCCTCTTGGCTTCTAGCCTGGAAGAACGGCTTCTTAACCTGTCTTTGCTCTACAGGTCCTAGCACTTGCAGCCTAGAGTCCGTAGTCTGTTTCTCCTTCTGCAGCTTGCTGAGTCTGTTCTGGGACTGTTGATCCAGGCTGCCCCAGATCTGCCCCTGTCTCAGCCTCCTTCATGTCTTCAGAGTCTGAGTCCTCTGACTGTGCCTCTAAGTCAGGACCAGGGCAGTTCATGACAGCTGTCACCTGGAATGGAAGGGACACCTCTAAATGGTCTATTTGCAGAAGGTAGATGTGTATGTGACCTTTGTATGGTACCTCTGGGCACTAATAACAATTCTTAAGTGGCCTGGGGGGTTGAAAGCATTGTTGGAAACAATGGATATGTATACGTGAGACAAAGCCAATTAAGTATGGGCATTTACCCTATTTCAAATCCAGATAAAGTAACCCAGTGTCCCTGGAAAATGCACAATACCTCACAATGGGTATGTGCCAGTCTGAGCTATTTTGGCAGGGTCTCCATTCAGTGGAGTTAAACAAGGCGATTAAATATTGATTGCTTTTCCGAACACATTATTGAGACCATTTCCTTGTCAGCAGGTGAGTGGGAGTTGGAGGGAAATCGGTTTGTACTTTGAATTGAGGCTTGGCTTGGACAGGGAGCCAGACTCTCTTGTTCTACCTTCCAGCATGCCTTCTTCCAATGCATACAGATTCTGGCAACGGGCAGCTTCCTGACTTATGTATCAACGCATATTTATTGAGCATGACTCATAACAATTAGGATGGCTATGTATTACTTCCGGAATCAGAAGAACTGCCTCTTTACAGTTGTTGTTAAAAACACAAGCAGAAAGCTGGTGTTGTGTTCATGCCTTACCAGTGAGCTTCCTATTGACAAAGGATGGTTGTTGTGGGAGTAAATGTCAGACTGGCAGAGTCATTGGTCTAATTCAGCACAGCTCTTCTCATATTGATAGGTTCTTCTGTGGGCACTTTGCATTCCATACAGAGGAAGAGGTGTGTAAGGATATGAGAAGTATGTGTTTCCCATAATAGTGGGTGCTTGATACCACTCCTTGCCTAACTGTCCCCTTTTCTTGAACTTTCTGTGCTTTGGATTCATTTTAGGACAGTTGCATAAGATTTTCTTTTTTCATTCTCAAAATGGGTCACCACAATTCTCTTTTTGTCATGTCCTTTGTAGCTGGGGAGCTCAAGCCAACAAGATATTTCCACAGAGAACTGACCATAATTTTTGCAGATGTGAGTATGCTTTTTAATATCCATTTGTTTTCCAATAATATTTTCTATCCCATACAGCAGCCTTCTGGTGACACTGGAGATAACTAGTTTTTAAAACCTTCATATATTTCCAGGTAGAACTGAATATAAAACCAACTAGAACTTGGACAAATTCCTCCTCACTCAGTTTGTACATGGTCTTGCTACACTGGCTTGAGGATTCTGTGAGATGTAGTTAAAAATTAAGCTTCCCAAGCTCTGGAACATACTTGCACAATATGCACTCCCTATGGTGTGTGTGTGACACACCAGACATGTATCTAGGTCCTGTGTGTGCATCATGTTCTCATGTTTCCAGCCCTACATTGTGGAACATGATGGGCCTGAGAAGGGTCAAGCAGTACATGTAAGAGGAAACTCACTCCCACAAACATTCTCATCCCTGCCTGTTCAGTCCAAGTTCCTATCATAATCAGCAGAAAGGTCTGTAGACACAGACTCTGATTTTTATGTGCAAGTCAACTGTGTGGAGGGTTCTATTCCCATTCAAGTGAACAGGAATGGAAGCCCCCGAGAGGACTCCTTCCTTAACACATGACAGTCAGACACTGTAAAAAAAGGAAGTACATTCATCCCTCCATATTTGCAACTGTGATATTCGCAGATTTGCTTATTCATATGTTCTCTCTAAGAATATCTAGGTCCTCCAGGGCAACTCTGTGGTCAACTTTAGCTAAAAGTTGCACTGAAAGACTTAGAGATTCCTACAGAGAAGACTATACTAGGCATTTGTAGCTCTTCCAATGCAGTTCTATGGTCAGTGTCTGTTGGACATTGACTACGGTTGCACTGGAGGACCTAGAAATTCCTAGAGAGGTGTTCTCTCAGGTAAAAACACTGTGTTCTTGTTATTTGTGGTTTTTCCATATTTATGCGGGGGGGAATCTTGTGTCTCTAAACCTAGCGAATATAGAGGGGAAAATGTAATTCTGGTGTGTCCAGTGATGTTCAGGATGAGGACAGTGTAAGGAGCCAGATGCCTCTTGCATGTATTTCTGTGCTCTCTTTAATCAAAGTACCTGAACAGAGTTCCTGAGGTTCTATGTTGAATTTGTCTGAATAGCAGCTTCCAGGGCCAACCCAACCATGAGACAGATTGAGGCAATTTCTCAAGTGATAGATACTGGGATGTGGATGCCAGAGGAGAGAACTCTTCCAATGTGGCATAGTGCCAGTGCCTTGGGACTTGGGATGTCTATTCCTGTCCAAACAAGCCTGTAGTGGGTACTGTCCTATAGCTAATAATGAAAGAAGGCCACAAGATTTTGGACATGCAGCAGGACATCTTGCACATTGCCTCAAGACTTGACCAATGGCTAAGGAATAACAGCAGAAGGTGAACATTGCTCCTTTTGGAAATCTTAGAAGCCTCTGATTGTAGACTGTGGGAAGCATGATATAGAACTAGGTGGATCTATGGTTTGATCTATCATAGTTATTCTTAAGTTGTCAGTGAAATTCATATATCAGCAAAGAAGCCAGAAATGAAGGAGAGGAGTACTTGACTCAGGTCAGTCTTGGTTTTCATGCAGCAAAGTTGCGACAGCCATAACAGCTCTTAGTTTTAGCACAACAGTGGTTCTATAATAAATACCAGGTTTTGTTATATAAACACCAATATTTCTCCTTGAATTTCATATAGCTCATCAAATTACAATAGGTAATTAGCTGAGTCACATTTTTATTCATCTTGGAAAGGGATTTGAAAAACTCTCAGTCTTGATGGGGTTGCATCCTTTCTCCAAATATCACCTGCATTCCTGTCCCATCCTTCATATAATTTACAAACTCTTCTTTTTTTGCTTCTTGCATATAAATTCACCTGCATTTTCCATACACTTTATCCATAATTCCCACTTTTGTGTACACACTTTTTCTAATGTACACATTTTGTGCATTTTCCTCATTGTGTCTCTGTGCATATTTTTCAAGTGGCACATTTTTTAGCCTTACATATGTTGTGATTTCCTGAGGACAAAATGTACAGAAAGCATTACAAATCCATGTGTTTCTAGTATGCTTTGTCTGACAATCATCTCAGGAAGTTCAGAATAGGTTATTCAGAATGGATTATTCATTCAATGAGAATCTTTGCTGTAGAGTTAGAGGCTAAACAGACTAATGTTATATGCTGGCGTGGGGGTGGTGTGGGGGCTTGGCCACCCCCACACCCCTCCCACACCGTGCACCTAACCACATGGCAGGGGGCTTCACAGTGCTCCGTTGGAACAGTGTTTAGACACGCTACACCAAAGTAGTGCCAAAAAGCCACCACCGCCACAGTAAGAGTGCCTTTTTGCCAATGCTAAAAGGAACAGCATTTTACCATTCCTTTTATCACCGGCAAAACGCCAGATTGGGCCACAGCGTGTGGTTATTGCGGTCCTGATCAAGTGCTAAAAGGGGTGACAGGATGCCACTCCAAAGGGGCGGTCTGTCAAGCCTCTTAATATAATCCAGTGTATTTTAAGGAACTTGGGGCATCTCTCATTAAAATTATTAACAACCAAGAGTGTACAAGTGTTTATGAACTACTGTGCTAGTCATAGATTAGATTATTCACTCATTGCTTTTCTTAGAGGCTTTCTTTTTTTAAAAAAATAAAAATAAAAATCACAATACATAAAGCACAGACAAGCTCTGCATGCTGTGAAAAATGTAATTGTGGGAGACTGATAATGATATTTAGATCCTTACACATCTGCATTGCCATCCCAGCCAGGGCTGGCAGTGGATATGTGGAAAGAAGTATCATCTGATGGGGTTTGTGCAACCAACTGGATGTCCTGTTCTTCTTTTCAGGTGTCCACACACATCTGAATTGATTACTACACTCGAGCTCCTTGCTGGGATTCTCTGCAACAGCTAAAGACTTATTGAGCATGAATGCTGCACTAATCTTCTTCCAGAGCCACCAAGCCTGCTATTTGGCACAGCTATTTGCCAACTGGCATTCAAATGAGCACTGAACTTTGATGAAATAAACAGAAGGCTTAACACTTTATGTTCTCCTTGCTAAACTTATTGAACAGCTGTAGTTTTCATTTTGATTTGTGCCCATGACTTATGAAGAGGAGGACATATCCCAAAGGCTTGTGTTTCCCTTCCACACAGGTATGAACCATTGGTGTAAAATATAGTTTAGCCAAACCTTGTCAGCAAAGTTGAATTGTGTAGTTTTGCACACCTCAGTACCCTGATTGTTAAGATGTTTCTGACCTAGTCTTTCACAGAAGAGTTGGGAAAAACGTAAGGGCTGCATATTCTACTTTGTTTCTTGCTAGAGCTCCAAGATCCACAAAATGGAGTCTCATGCAAAGTAGGGGTTGGAGAGTAGAATGGAGACAGAAACAAAAAGATGACTCAGTACCAGCTAAATCTCAGGTTTGATCTCAGACTGCTCTATGCAGGGCTTGAAAAGATTCTTGCCTAAATCTCTGGAGAAGTGCTACCAGTCACAGGGCACAACACTGAACTAAATGGGCCAATGATATGACTCAATATAAAGCAATTGATTGTCCCACTATCAAATAGCTCCTAATGTTTAGGGGAAATCTGTTTCCCTGCAATTTCCAACTATTGATTCTGGTTCTGCCCTTAGAGGAAATAGAAAATCATCCTACTTCATCTTCTGCTTGACAATCCTTCCACTATTATGTACCCTCTCAACCTTAGTCTTTCTTAAACATGCCAGATGTTTCAACCATTGCTCTTAGGTCATGGTTAGGAGATCCCTTGCCATTTTGTTTTCCCCTAGTTTGTTTCCTTCAGATTTTCCTACTGGATAACTTTAAGACCCCACTTGAACAGGGGGAAAGCTTGGAAAGCTTGTTGTTTTTAAATGCAATTAGTTGTATAATTTTTATGGAACCCCAAAGATCTTATGTTATTCATTAAGTTTTTGTTCCACTGAGGAGGGGGGACTCTTTATAAGATCTAAAAGGGTTTTTGGAGGGTTGGGGTGGAGAGAGGAATTTCTCAAAATGTTACTTAAAGTAAAATGAATAAAAATACTGATATTATTAGTTGTTATATTACTTTTAAAACTAATACTGTTATGCTTCTCTATTTCCAAAAAGTAATACATCATAGTTGATGTCATCACTTACAATACAGGTAGGAAACACAATGCCCTCTGATTATTCTAGAACTCCCACCATCTCTTATCATTGGCAGTGCATCTGTGTGCAGAGAATGTATGTACTGAATTTATATCCCATTTCTGCCCTGAGCATGGGATTCAAGTCAACTTACAAAAAGGGGGCTGCATTCATGAGTGATAAAATGCGGTTTCACTCTGTTTTGAAACCTACCTGTTTAAATGATGCATGTGGCCAACACAGAGAAATCCAGGAGGAAACCATGCTCCAGAGCTAAACAATGCAACAAAATAACCCTCAGTTTGTTCTGAGCCAAGCAGGAAAGTGAGTACCATCATCCCAGCATACAAACTGCACAATGCAAGTCTGGGCATGTGGGAAGGCCAAGGCAGATTGTGGAAGTGGTTCGGAGCATGCGTCCTGGGCCTGATGAGATGCAGATGCCAGTACCCTTACTCACCGTAGTGAGTGGTGGTGGTGGTGTGTATGAGTGCACAAGTGGTCAACTGTACCATCAACCCATTGCACCATCAAGCTGTCACACATACTATGAAGCAAAATGACAACAAGCACAGCAGGTTGCCAACAATGCAGTGGATTTAATAAAAATATCAACAAATTCGACAGTCCAAAAGAGGGCTATGTGCTAAAGGGGGGAAGGGGGCATGTACAGGTATCTTCCATGATCATGCTTTTCCAGTGTATATCCTATCACCGTATGTCCAGTGTGTCTAATGCACTGTATGGGCAGTCAATCACTTGTGCCAGTTGCATGGGGCATCCAATGAACTGGCAGCTAGGTAGGGCAAGGGAAGCATTAGTAGCCGCTGGTGGTGCACCCATGAGATTTTAGGAAGAATGTAACTGCAACCAGCAGAGATTGCCTTTTAGCCAAAAGTACCTCTTGAACTGAACAAGTTCGTTTGTTCATCCTCACTACTGAGAGCTGACAATGGTTTAGTAGTGAAACAGTTTCCTTGGAATTAGATAGAAAGGAAAAATAGAATTTGGTGTCTTCAGCATACTGGTGACATTGGAGGCCAGAATTTCAGACAGGCCCTCCAAGCAATTTCATGCATATGTTGTATAGAATGGAGTACAGAACCAAGCCCTGGGGAATTCCACAGTCCAGTGGCCAGGATGTGGATTAGATATTCCCCAGCACCAGCTTCTGAAGGTATCCTCCAAGAAGAAGTGGAACTATCTCAAAATAGTGCCCTCAGTCAAATCCCAGCAAAGAAAACCATGGGTGATGGTACTGAAGTTTCTGAAAGATCCAGCAAAACCAAAGGTCATCTGCTGTAGGTCATTCATCAGGGGCAACCAAAGTTTTCTCCATCTTATAATCAGGCCTGAAACTAGACTGAAATGGATCTAGACAATATCTTTCAAGTAGGATCATGCTTTTCCAATTCCCCAGAGCATGTAGACGACCAGGAATTGCAGTGAAATGACATCTGGAGGCTACATGATTTCCACCTCTGAATTATAACTTGTTACTTCCAAACACTGAGTGGGAAGATTTGACATACTGTGTTAGGTTCTAGAAATACCATTTTGCTCTGTGTTGATTCCTTAACTCTAGAGTTTTCCTAAGGTCTAGACAGAGGCTTGTCTCCTTGGTTTGCAAAACAGACAGCATGGCCTTAGTGATACCACACAAGTACCTACAAATGAATGTGAACGACTATTATGCAATGTATCCTATTAGTGCCCTTGTGGCAACACATACATAAGCAGAAAGAAATTATATAACTGTCTTTCAGGGACAGTGCTTTTTATAATTTCTCTTTCCAAAGTGCTGTGAAAGAAATACCAGGTGCTGTAGGGTATATTTCAGAGGAAGGAACTGGCAAAACTACCTCTGAGTACTGTATTCATTGCCTAAGAAAATCTTTTGTAATCCATAAGGTCACCATAAATCAACAGGCACATTCACACACATGTATGCACAGAGAGAGAGAGAGAGAGAGACTGCAAATCCCATGAATCCATAGGATGTTGCCATGGCAGTTAAAGTGAAATCATAGCATTATAACTGTGTGGTGTGAAAGAGTAATGCAGCTTGCCTGGTAGTATGGAAATCCTATAAAAGGGACAAGGCATTTGTCTGAATAACCTAGTCCTAAGTATTTTAATGGTCATAGGATAGGACTTTGTGTTTCACACTGAAAAGTAAATGCAGAACATATCATCCAAATAAGCAAAATATGCAGAGCAGTTTAATATTCAGCCACAGGGCAGTTTTCTTGGCACTAGATTTGGTCACTAGCCTAATTTTTAATTTTATATAATTCATTTGTTTTGCTTGAAATGGCAACATACTAACAACCCAGTACATATGGCTCATTGCCAGTTCAGGATTCATCTGGGTTTTTATTTTTTTAAAAATAGGAGATCAGAGAGCATAACTTTTCTCATAGAAATTTTAATTTATTTGGGTTGATTTTTATGCTAGCATGTGGAGAGCTTAGAATTCATCAAAGGAAGATGCAACTCCAGATGGATCCAATTATGCACTTGAATTTTAAAAAAGTCTTTGTATGTTCTCCTAATGGGTGCAGCCTAAAACCATTGTCACAACAGAGCAGAGAAAGAGAAGTAAGCCAGGGCCCCATTCTCACTAGCCCATTTGCACTGGATAGAACTGGGTAGATCTGGTTGCCCCCATACCGAATCAGCCCAGTTACAAGTGCCCACTACCCTTTACTTCGATTGGGGCAATTTGCCCCTCTGAAGTTCACATTTGCAGTACCGCTTTAAAATGGAGCCTCCTTTGTTGTCAATCAAATTCACTTCCGCTTTCGTCAAAGGTGACATATCCTACAGCCATTGGCCAACCGAATGGGTGCTTTCCCCCCTCCTTTAAAAAAAACCAACTGTTGGCAGTGTGTGCATATTCTGTCAACTTGTCAAATTTAAAAACCACCAGGTGTGTGTGTGTGTTGTGTATATTACCCTAAAATGACCCCATCCTGGGGTTTTCTTGGCAAGATTGGTTCCGATGAGATTTGCCATTGCCTTTCCCCTGAGGCTGAGAGAGAGTCATGGGTTTCCACAGCCTTCCCTCTGAATGCCAGTCTCTAGCTTCCCCTTCGCTTCCAGCCCAGCATTTCCTCCTCTTTGGAACCTCTTCCCTTCCCTTCCCTTCTAGCCCAAAGCATTTGCATAATCTGTCACAATGCTAATAATAATAATAATAACAACAACAACAACAACAAATGTCACTTGCAGGGAAGGCCACCTGAATGCCATCTCTGCATCTGCTTTCCCTCCGATTGCCACCCCAGAATGCCACCTCTCCTTACATACAGACATGTAGCACACAAGCATTCACACATTGTATCAAATTGCCAAATTGAAAGGGAAACATTTGTAACATTCGCATTGTAGCATTCGCACACAAAAATAATTTTTTAAAAAATGCCACTTGCAAAGTGAGGTGCCTTGCCGGCAGCAAGCAAACAAAAGGGAAATGTAGCACAAGCAAACACATTCTATCAATATGTATCAACCTGTAGAATAAGCATTAACATACATCTGTCACAATAGTAATAATAATAATAATACCACTTCACCTCAGACTGCTATCTCTGCATCCTCTTTCTTTGCTTTCCCTCCAGTGCTGCAGCCCTGGTCTCTCTTTTCTGTGGCACAAAAAGGAGCAGTAAAAAGCAGCTTCTTTTAGCACCTTGGAAAGGGCCCCATAGCCGCCAGTGCGTGGCTTTTCTGTGGCATCATGTAGACCCAGGGCCAGAGGAGTATGGTGCAGTGTGCGGCATCACATCAGCCTGGGTGCGAAGTTGGGGTGTGTGTCATGTTGGCCTATGACTCTGGAGACCAGGGTTTGATTACCACCTCAGCCATAAAATTCATTCTGTGACCTTGGGAAGACAGTGGCAAACCTCCTCTGATCAAATCTTGCCAAGAAAACCCCATGATAGGTTTACCTTAGGGTTGCCATAAGTTGGAAGCTACTTGAAGGCACACAACAATAAAAGTAATATCCTAACACGTGGTTTTTAGTTACTAGCTTTGCACAAATGTTCACTGACACCATTCTCAGCATTAAAAAACAGGAACAATTTTTTAAATTATGTATTTTGAGAGAGTCCGAGATACAGCTGGTCTTTGAAATGTATTTTGAATAAAGTCAGTAGAAATGTACCTTTCTTAAAAATCTGCTGTTATTTGTTGAATTATTTAGGTGGCACTGACATCTATCACCTTGCAAATTGTTACAACCACAGTAGTTTCTCTAAAAACTTTGTCCAATTCAGCCATGGATTCTCAGCACAAATATTCCAGCCAGGCTCAGGATGATTCACAGGGCCATCTGTTACAATCTGACATGAACATGACTTGCTCATTTCAGTGAATTATGATGGGTTGAACCTGTCCAATGGAATGATAGAACACAGTCCAGTTAATGAATTACTGCTGCTGAGTGTGACCCACTCATTCAAGTGAGTCATGCTCTAGGCATGTACTGTATTGCATCTTCATATAGCCTGCCTTTATCCTTGTGTTAACTAGCTGTGTGTGAATCCAGCCTAAATATGTCTTTTATAGGTCAGACTCTGGCTTGCAAATCTTGATCATAACATATGAAATGAGATCTGAACAAGAAACATTTTACATTTCTTTGCCTAATCTAAAGAAAATCTGTGGTTACATGAAAGCTGAAAGAACATCAGGTACTCAGTAGGAAAATGTCTAAAGATCACACAGAAGTTATCAGAAGCTGACTTGAAATAGCAGGCAGGTCACTCAGCACTTAGCAGGGCTAAGACATTTACCCTGTTCTTTTATGTGTTATTACCAACTTTTAAAATGCCTTATCTTTTAACTTTTGCCTCACTCTCTATGTTACAAAAATATGCCCTTATAGTGGCAGCGACTTATACTTTAGACTCCACTCTTGGCGTGGGTTAATATAGTTAATAGCCACTTGATAGTCTATTTCCATCAGTCATCACATTTTGGGTTTATGATAGGCACTTGCCCTTCATCATCTTGGCTATTATCAATCAGAAGCAGTTAAAGTGAAAAGTGGTAAGCCTAACAGATCAACTTTCATCTGGTTCAGTGGTTCTCAACCTTCAGTATCTTATGTCCCACCAGTAACTCTGTCAATGGGCCCAGGTCCCATCATGATGGAATCAAAAGACCCATTTTCCCCAAGAAGGAAATATGTATATATTAAAAGCATTCTGTTAGTATATTTATCATTTTAATATGTTTTATGGTATGTTTTAAGGGCAGAAAAATTGCAATAATATCCTTAGAGTAAACACAAATAAAAATATCCTTAAAAGCTAGAATTTGTTATAAAGTCCCTGCATCCCATCAACACATGCAACAGTGCTTGAGACCCATTGATCTTTTCCATAATGACAAGATATTCATCTCACTGAAAGGCCATAATATAGGCATTCCACAGGTGAGGTTCTACCAGTGAAGAAGCTATTAACATATTTACTGCATGGCCAAGATTTTAGCCATGACCAGCTAAACTGTTCATCTTAGACACACATGGTCAGTTTGCTTTTGTTGAGTCTCAGTATAGCTACCTGAGTGTGTAAGACGTTGGTCAATAAGAAATTTCCAGTGGACATAAATGTTAAGGAACCTTTCATTTACTCTGCATACATTGTGGCATCTGTCTTAAGATCCAGACAGCAGGAAAAATAGATTGCGTGGGCCCTAATCTAGAAATGCCCTTGATATTGCAATAGGACATACCTGTACTGTGGAAAAAAAGAAGGGGACAGTGACAGAAGAGGGAAAAGGTGAATGGCAAATGTCAGAGAAGATGAACAACAGAAAATCTAAATGACAGAAATATCTGCTGGGGTTTGATTTGAAGAAACCTGTGGATACTAAAATCTGTGGATGTTCAATCCCATTATATACAATGGTACAGTAAAATGACATTTCCTATATAAAATGCCAAAATCAAGCTTGGCTTTTTAGGTTGTTGTTGTTATCACATCATATTAATATAATGTTATATATATTATAGTATTATTATATATTTTGCACTATTTTTAAGTGGAATCCATGGATGCAGAATCCGTGCATATGGAGAGCTGATTGGTCAGTATTTCAGGCACATCTCACAATTCATACTAGAATGTTGATATGAAACAATTACAATTTTTGGTGTCCTGTTCTTTTTGTCTAGAAGTTCATACATCAGTTGGACATAGCTGACATAGTCAATTGTTATGTACCTAATGTTCTCTTATGGCAAAGTATTTTTCAGAATGTGTGCCCAATGGCATTTTTTGTGTGCCTCAAATCTGCCAAATCTTGAAGTATGTTAGCTTTATGAAGTCCAAGATCTTACCATGTGAGGAGGGCATTGAGAAGAAATTATGGTCACGTAAACATAACAAGTAAAAACAGACATCGTGGCAAGTATTTCAGATCGAACCATGTTTAAAAAGTGAACTTGAGAACTGAGTGAAGATTTCCCATTTCCCATGCTTCTGTATTAAAATGTGTTTGTGCCTTTGATACATTTAAATCCATTAAAACAAAGGCAAGATATTACAAGCAGACCATTAAAACCAACCTTTTCTTCCTCGCTGTGTGATGCAGCAGGAAAGAGAAAACACAGCATCAAAAATCGATTGCTATGAAACAAATCACAATTTTTACACATGTCTGATTAAATCTACCAATTTTAGCAAGGCAATTATACCCAATATGCAAATGTACCACTTCAGAAAATGACTACCTCTCTAGAGACGCCCACTTTGTTTCCTACCCTTTATTTTAAAAAATGTCCTATTGGGTTTTTTTGTGTTTTTTGTTGTTGTTTTTTACTCTTTTTGGGGTATGCAGTATGCTTTTGATTCCTTTAAAAAGAAAATCTCAAAGAATGGGTGTAATTAGGTACAAAATTAGCAATTCTAGATGTGCAAGGTTTCTTTGTTTACTTAAAAACAGTAGCCACAAAAGACTAACAATATCATGTTCTGTGTATTCATCCAATTAAATGATTTTGTAAGATGAGTAGAAATTCTGCACTTTCTGTATTAATCTGTTTTCAGAACACTAGATGTGAAGCAAATAAAGATCTAGGGTTCCTCCTTTAAAAAAAAAGCAGAAGAATTTGATTTCCCACATCACACCACCAAGAGTCCTTTGTCCACAGTCACTTTATTGTGCTATAAATTCCACTTTTTCTGCACAATCAGCTCATCATTTTTAAGGCTCAACTGCTAAGGAGGAAGCATTACTTGTTCTTAGTCCTTATCTTAGGTAGCATCTTTCCCCACCCATGCTAAATAGGGATGATGGAAATTGTAATCTAAACTATCTGGACAGTACCATGGTGGAGATAGCTGTTGTATACACTGTAGTACATATAGTATATGTACCTGAAAAAGCATGGTCTAAGGGGCAAAATAGACCACTTGAAGCTGCCCCTTCTGAAGCCAGATTGGGGCTGTGGCAACCGCATGCCGCAGCCCCAATCTGCCTTGAAGCCACCCGAAAAAGGAGTGGCAAATAGTCACTCCTTTTCCCGGTGGGATAAAGCTGGATTTTCCACCCATGGTGCAGCTGGAAGCTGACTGGTGGTGTGTGATGTGTAAACACTGCACCACCAGAGCATCATGAAGCCACTCCCATGTAAAAGGCTGGGTGGCTTCCGAGCAGCATGTAAACACCGCACTCCCAAGCCACTGGGAAGGCAGGGCAAAGGGGAGGGGGTCTGTTTCGCCCCTAAGTCCTTCTGTTAGTCCCTAGTACAATAGACTCATTGAATCAGTTATAGAATCACAGAACCATAGATCTGGAAAGGATTGCAAGGGCCATTTCATCCAGTCCCCTGTAATGCAAAAATGTACAACTATAGCCAGCCAATCTCTCTTTAAAGCCCACCAAAGAAGTAGTCAACCACACTCTAAGGCAGTCTATTCCACATCTTTTAAAGTCCTAAGTTATATCCTAATATTTAGAAGGAATCCCTTTTCTTGTAATTTGCACCCACTGGTTCATGTCCTGAGCTCTGGAGCAGCAAAAGACAAGCTCGCCCCATCTTCTATATGATATCCCTTCACATATTTAAAAATGGTTATCATCATTTCTCAGACTTCTCTCCTCTATTTGGAGTTGACTCACCATTTAACAATGAATTCAGTGGATTTACTTTACTAAGTTGAGACTAACTGACAAAATTCCAATACCATTACAATTTATATTTTTATTATTAGAAATAATTGCCATAACTATTTCTTATGTGACTGGTGATGACTGGCATAACTATTTCCTATTTCCTAGCATGGTTATGTGTTCTAATGTACAGATGGCAATCCTCTACAGTGGTACCTCGGGTTACGAAATTAATTCGTTCCGCGGCTAATTTCGTAACCCGAAAAACCTTCGTAAGCCGAATTGCCATAGGCGCTAATGGAAAAATAGCTCTCTGCTGCCCTCCGGTGGCGGAAAATAGCGCCGAGGTTTTTTCGTAACCCGAAAAAACCTTCGTAAGCCGAAACAATAAATCCCTATGGGATTTTTTCGTAACCCGAAAAATTCGTAACCTGGGTAATTCGTATCCCGGGGTACCACTGTATATTTGAAGGAATCTCAAAAGAGGTATCCTCTATTTGAAGGGACCTTCTGTTTGAAGGGCTGTTCAACCCATGTCTGGTTTAAAGATAAGAAGACACAGAAAAGGCCTTAAAGTTGCCTATTGGTATTTAGCATGTGGACAGCAGGCATGCAATTATACAAATAACCAGTCACAGTCTTTTCCACTGTGGCAAATAGCACTACACCGTAGTATTTCTATTTACATCTGTAATCTGTAATAAAGTTTATTCGGTCATTGACCAGCAAACTATTTACATCTTATTTCTATTCAGATTGTACATTCCTTCAACACAATTATATTTCTGTTTCTGTTAATTACTGTATATACTCATGTATACTTCTAGACATTTTAGTAAATAATTAACACACACACACACCCTCCAAAAATATTAGGTTGACTTATCCTCAGGTCATTCTACATATTGTACCTTAACTCTTTTTTTAAGGCACCATCCCCTTATTTGAGTGGAATGGCAAAAGCCAAGAACTTAGGCCCGTTACAGACAGGCTTAAAAGTATGCACAGAGTGCGTACTAGGGTTAAGGTGGGGCAGTGCTTCCGCACCACTCTAACCCTAGTGTGCGCTGCACGCGCACAAAATGGCAGCGGCCGTTCCACACGGCCGCCATCATCGATACGTCACAGCCGCGCCGCCTCCAAACGAGGTGACGCAGTTGTGACGTATTGGGGTTGCGGCAGGGCGCCTAGGGCGCCCTTTCCACGACCCCGGAAGGAGCTCCGAAATGGAGCTCCTTCCTAGTTTGGTCCGCTGGGCGCAGCCTTCAGACGGCTGCGCCCAGTGGACCAAAGGAGAATGGGGCCAAACGGCCCCTTTCTCCTCCCCGTCGCCGCGGGGTGTCCTTGGGGCTTGAAGCCCCAAGGACACCCCTTTCCAGGCTGCGGGGAAGGGGCCTTTTGCTGCTTCCCCGCAGCCCGGAAAGCGGCTGATCGGGGCTTCAGCGGCTGCCGCTCTGGCCGCTGAGGCCCCGATCCGGTGGGGAAAGGTGCGCCTACAGGCCGCCCCAAAGGGGCGGTCTGTAATGCGCCTTTGTCTGTCATGGGAGAACCTAAAAGAAGCACTGTCTCCTCTACTCTCTCCACCACAGGTCCCCTTTGGGCCATTTTTAAAGGCAAGAGTTTAAGGCACAGTATTAACTCTTATCAAAAAAAGAACCAATCCGTACTTTGAGTAGAGTGGTGAAAGGCTATTCTGGGACAACCTAAAACAAGTGCCAATTTCCCCCCGCTCTATGTTTCTTTGAGGAGAAGCCCAAAGAGCCACTGCCAAAGCTGCCGTTTGCCCACCAGTTATTCAAAATAGCCTGAAGTGGAACATGTGCATTTCCTTAGCCCCATCTGCTCCTGGTTGCCTCCCCCAATCATCACACAGCCACCATTTACCTTAGTTTCCACCTCATCCATCCAGTCTTTAGGATGAGCACAAATAGTTATGTCTGCTGGGATTTTGCAAGTTTTTCAGCATCATTTTCATTTGCTTTGTCCTTTACATCCTTTGTCACATGCCCCTAGGTTTAAACCTCAACTTATCCACGGGTCATATCAAAATCCATCATTTTGGCCCCAAAAACTATCCTCGACTTATACATGGAGTCAACTTATACAGGAATATATATGATATTGCCAAATATGTCCCTGTACATACATTTAAGACAAATTTGTGTTCTTTTGTGTGCAAACGACTACCATTTTGAATTTTTTTAAATGTTTAGGGTGTAAAATTATGCTCAGTTAGTGTAAAATTCTAGCTCTCCTCTCTTTACTTTTCCCCCAAAGGTGCCCAATACTAATTCAGACCATTGGCCATCTACTCCAGTATTGCTGTCACAGATTGGCAAGGCTCTTCACAGCCTCAGGGACAAGTTTTTCCAGTCCTGCCTAGAAATATTAGAGAACCTGGGACATTTTGCACACATAGTATATGGTTTGCCATGGGCAAAGGTCTTCTCTCTCTCTCTCTCTCTCTCTCTCTCTCTCTGTGTGTGTGTGTGTGCATGTGCGCATGTCTATCTATCTTCTATCTATCTTCCATTAAGGGCCTTCTCCAGATCTGATGTTTCTTCATGTTACGAAATGAATATGAAGTAGAACTATATAATAAAGAAATACATTTCCGAGAATATAGATAAGTGCCTTTCCTCATCACTAAGCAACCACACTTGAGATTAAGAAGTAGTGCTTCATTCCAGGTGAACTGTAGAGCTTCCTTCTTTCTATATAAATGTGGACCCTGGGATTTCTCCTTATAAATACTAAGTACTGTCCTCATTTCCCATGAAAACACAAAAGAACACTTGGGAAGAGGAATCAGCTTATGGTGGCATTGTCAGAGCAGAATTACCTTAAGTTGGACCTCTATACACTGATATACATACTCTTAGTTTCGTCTCTGCATGGCAGCCTCTAAAAATCTGCTTCATGTTAATGTATCCTCCTACACTTTGAGTTCACAGGCCTGCCTGTCAAGATCCACAGAAACCCTTTTAAAATGCATCTCTTCCATAGGAATTTGGCAGGAGATATTCACTCTGCCAACCCTCTCAAAGGGCCTTTTCTGTGGCAGTACAATTAAGAAAAGAAAAAACTCTCACCAGTCCTGGCCAGAGGTGGGGATGATGGGAATTATAGTGCAAAACACCTGGAGGGTACCAGCTTGGGAAAGATTGCTCTGGCCAAGGGTGTTCTGTTCTCGCACACTTTTAATTGTGTTTGATCACTTTTATAGCTTCTTGTTTTTCCACAAATTATCATCTGAGCTGTTTTTTTCCCCCTTTGTATTTTATCTGCTGTGTTAGTTGCTTTTAATGGAGTTGTGGGGTTGTGGTTAGCTGCTTTTATAAAAGTGTGTGTGTGTGTGTGTTGGAAGTAATAGCACTTAAATAGCTTTAAAAGCAGCATGTTGCTGAAGTCTGTAATTAGCAGGCTTAGAGCATGAATTTGTCCAGCTTGTAATGCTTGCTGTGCTATGAATCAAGACATGTTGCCATCAAATGGTCTTCCACAGCACAAAATAGGGGTTTCAGGTGATTTGCAAATGCATGAATGCAGCTAATGAATCTGGCTGCCATGCCCTCTCTATGCAGCTATGCACTGCCCTCCATTGACCACACATTCAACACAAAAACCCACATGCAAATACAAGTGTCCATGAATTGGGTGGGGGGCATCTTGATCGTTCCAGCAGCAGAAGGATACAGTAGAAGGCATGACTCTCCTTCCTCAGTGCAAATCAAGGTTCTAGACCATAGCAGTTTCATATGTAGTCAGCTGTTTGGTGTTTAATGAGAAGCCTTATACACTTTCTGAATTGTTACACAGCCACATGAACTATGAAGCAATGTTAGCAGGTGGGTTCCCCATCAGTAGGGTGGTGCATCTGCCCTGGGTTTTAGACTCCATTAAAGAAGATCTCCAAGATGCCAGTAAAAGAACCCATAAAAGAAGTTAAATGCCTTGGATAGCTCATTTCAAGTCTGGACAAAAACAGACAGCATATTCACTATCCTACTGACATGGAAGCTACCAGCTGACACTCCTACAACACTAGTTGCAGTAGCTCAGAATTTCTCTCATGCACACATCATTAGTTTAATATCCAACCTTGCTTCCTTACAAATGAAGATGAATAATATTGATCACTTTCTTCTCATGGAAAAGAAAATAAATATTTCTGCACAGTTATAACATGTTTAATTCTTTTTAAGGGGGAGACGTGGGGGACAATGCATTGTATTGCACTTTGTGTGGAATTTAAATATGTAAGCCGCTTTGGTTGTTATCTAACAGAGAAGCGGGATATAAATACAGTTTTATTTTTATTTTATTACAATTCTTGTCAAGTGTTCACTCATCTCTCTCTCTCTCTCTCTCTCTCTCTCTCTCTCAGAAGAATTGTGGGTTGCTGTGTTTTTTTTTTTAAAAACATTGCCATGTTGCCAGACAAATGCCTCAGGTGGCATAGCACCAGAAGTGGCAAATTCATTCCTGCCCCCCACAACCTGACAAGCTCCTCATGGTCTGGATAGCTGCCACCCTTGCCTTCTCCTCTTCTATGCATGGGTGCCCTGGACTCTGCCTTCTGGAGTGTTGCACAAAATAGTGTTAGTCTTCCAAAACTGAGTCTCCTGCCAGGTTGCAAATGGGAGATGACCACAATGGTAAAATTGCTGCTCTCAGTGCCTTGCTGTCTGAGGTGACTTCTACAAAGTGTGTCATAGCCTTAACAAATTGTACCCCAGTCACAAGGGGGCGTAACATACTTCATCCACAAAAACAGTTAGGTTGCTTGAGTTAACTGTAGGTTGCCTGGGAATGGTAATGAATCCAATTGAATTATGAGTACAGAAAGTCCACATAGCCCATTCATTTTCAGACAATGAAGAGAAACTAGTAACAACAACAACAAAACCAGCACATAACAAAAAGCAGCAAAATGATCAGAACAACATGTCCATGGGTAGCCATTTTGGCCTATAACAAAGTACAGTATAATCCAAAAATCTACAAAATACTGATACCTTTATTATGATAACGAAAATGCACATTTTACATGCTGCAAACTTTCAAAGCTCCACTCGGTTCTTCATCAGGCAAAGATGTTAAAAATGGTATAGGAAAAAGAAAGAAAAATGATGTTATTTATAGTCCTGCATGTTGCATGTTGTCCTCAGTTCAGATGGTGTGAAAGGGAATTCTTGCAGGTGGGCCCCTCCTCCTTCTGGCCATGTGGATACTGGGAGATTCAGTCCAGGAGACAGTCAGGGAATAATATATTGTGAAGGTAGCTTTTCGTCCTGCATCAGGCAGGAGGAGTGCTGATGCCACCCTAGGGTTCTTTGTGTGTCTCTGAAAAACCTGACATCAATCAAAGTGGGTTAAGAAAGACTTTGCAAGATATACTACCTAATATGGAATGGAAACCCTAAAAGTATTTTCCAGGAACCGTGTGACTTTGGCACATAAGTTTTGAGATGATAGACATTCATTTTTATAGTTAAATAATAGAGAAAGCTTTGATCATAACTTTTTTTTGTCCATTCTGCACAGAAACTCACCAAAGCAGAATGAAATTTAAATTTTTACTAATTCACTGGGTAACAAAAATGATAACGGCAAGGACAGAGGAGCTTTGATGCAGAGAATAAGACATGATTTAATTCAGATGGCAGACTACCTGCATGGTACGGTTCTGAAAAGAACCTGTGCACTGTATATTTAGAAGTATAAACCCCAGAAAGGCATACGGAGCAGATCAGTGAAAAATGCATCTTCTTAATACCAAGTAATTTTATGGGGAGCTGTCTCTGAATTCTACCCAGAACAGAAACTGTTTTCAATAAATAAATCAGTGGAAATTTCAGAGTAGTGATTTTCCAAGTTTGTAAAGGTGATGAAGTTTGTTATTCAGCTCTCCTGGTGGTAGTTCATCAAACATAAAACCAAATATATCTATATCTATATCTATATCTATCTATATCTATATCTATATCGATATATAGTTTTATATTTAATGAACTAGAGAGAGATTGATTTAACACATTTTGTAGCTGCCTTCCTGATCCATTGCCTTCTAGAGTAATGGTGAGAGGTGATTCCCATGTCAAGGATTTTTTTTATACAAATCTTCTTGAGATCTTTGCCTGAACATCATTAGAGCTGTCCAGGGTGCTGAAACTATTATAAGAATAATTTTCAGCACTCTGACAGCTCCTTAAAGAGATCCAGCATGTTAATGAGCATAAGAGTCTACACATGTAGATCTGTGCCAAGCCCAAGTTGCTCCTGCCATTAAACAGCTGTGGGAAGATAGGGGAAGGAAGGGAGGTGACTGGGTAGTGGTGACAGCATCTCTCCCCCCCCACACACATATTTTACAAGAAATGGAAAGAGGCAAGATCATGACAACAATGTTGCCCACCCCCTTTACACATTTAAATGAGAGGAGAGGATTTCCCCAATGCCCAGTTCTCCTACTTCCTTGTTTCCTCCCTTATTTGTAGGGCTTGGCTCATATTGGGCAAGGAAGGGTATAAGAAGCTAGAGAAGAGCCTTGTACACCACCTTCAAAAAAGGACAGATGTTCATGTAAAGCACATCTATATCTCTAGCAGAATGCCAAGTACAGTGGCTAATATCTAAAAGCAACAGATATGGAACCCCAATGAAAAACCACAGAGAGTAAGTTGATAAAGCCTGCTTAAAAATAGCCACAGGTGGAACAAGCTGCACATTACTAGAGAGGCAATTTGATGGTGTAGGAGCCACCAATTCCAGGGCCCTCCACTGGCGATGGAGCACCAGTGAGGTGGCTTTTCAAAGATAATCTCAAAGTATAGCTGGGGTGGGTTCATATGAGTGGGAGGATGAAGTGAAAGCCCAGAGGATTTTTCACATAAAGATGCAGTCCAGCTTTCTCTTGGCTTCATAGTTTTCATGACAGGCATATCTGCTCTAAAGTCAGATGCCAAACTTGCATTCACAGTTGCCCCCTGTACCCCTCTTCTTCCCATGCTTCAGCTGAGCTGTCTGGTGTTGTTTTTTTTAAAGTGCCACATGCATCATATGGCACTTCAAAAATATTCCCCTGGAAACATGATGTTACTATGTCATCTGGCCTTATATGCCTCTCCACAAACCATGCCTCAATGTAGGGATGGGTGAGAATGTCGTCTGGCTGTTTTCTATATGTATTTATAGCAACTTTGCAAATTTCCCAGATTTCTTCATGAACAGGCCAAAATAAATATGATATTTATTTTAGAAATGGAATGTGAGAGAAGGCAAAAGTGACAGATTTGTCCATCCATTCTGAGGGCTTTATGAGCTTAGTTCTTAAAATTTAGGTCCTCAGTCTCTCTGCATTCAGCCATCTTTGTGGTGCTAACTAATGTTTCTAGTTCTGCTTTTTCTCATCTTTAATAATTACATGTCAAATAAGCATAATATTATCTCCTCTATGCTGAGAGTAGCACTACCTATTGAATGTGGTCAGTGCAGTTAGGTGAGGATTTTGTATGGGTTTCTTTTTTTAAAAGAACATAGCAGAATTTTCAAATTTCATGGGATGAGAAGCAACTGGGATTTAAAAAAAAAAAAAACCGAAATGTGCCAAAACCTATATTGAACGTATTTGGAAAGCTGTATCCCAACATTGTTGCTTTTCAACTGTAGAACATTAAAAAAAACAGGAAGAGGTATTGAGCTGAATGATTTGTTGCTATTTATTGCCTGTTTATTCCTGAGATAATGGTTCTTTAATCATGATATGTGTGAAAATATTAATCACGATTGCACAATTTTCATAGGATAATCATTGTTTAAACCCCTGATTTTCCCTGTGTGATAAAATCCTAGGTTTAAATACTGTCCAATAGCCAAATAAAGAAAAGTTCTTAAGCTGTGTTTTTTAAGCGCTAAGATTTCCAAAGCCTTAGAAAGGTCCAAATGAATTCTAAAGGAGAGTACTTTCTAATTCACTTAATTAGCATTTCAATTGCTATGCAATGGTCTTCGGCACTGAGGTATATTAACTCATAATATTTTTCAGTCTATAGTTACGCCTCTGAGTTTACAATGCATTTGGTTAAACAAGAGAAATGGACATTAAGCAGTTTCCAACTAGTAAAGAGTTGGAAGTGAAGAAGAAATATTATTGAATTACCATGAAAGGCTATGAAATTTTACAACACCCAGGCAACCACAAGAAATCCATCAAGTCCAAAAGAACATTTTGTAAGATTTTATTTAATCCACTAAGGAATCAAGCAATATGCTTCACCAAACCAAGACAAAAAAATAATCATTTTTTATCTTTTAATGCATTGCATTTTCCAGGGGGGGGGGGGGGGGGGTTGTTCAGGGTTAGTCCTTGTGGGGGAAAAAATAGTTGTCTTTGTTTTGCTCTGAGTACAAGTATTTTTATACTGTTATTTTCCATCACTGAATGTTAAACAAAAGTTTCTTTGGAAGAAAAAAGAAGTCAAGGTTGATGATTTTACAGTGAAATATTATGCATGTTTATTCAGAAGTCTGTCTCATTATTGTACAAGAATGAATTACTGTGCTGTTCTCTATGAAGGGCAGTTCTTAGAAATAACCAGACGCCTCAGTCAGTTCAAATGTAGTAACCAAAACCACCAAGAGATCAGACAGTATTACCCCCTTCACTCACCAACTAAATTGGTTACCAACCAATTTACTTTCTAGAGTCAAAGTTCTGGTTTTGATATTTAAATCTGGAGATATGATGCCTTTGAAATTGCCTACTACAGTATATGATCTTGTCCATGAACAACAGGTAGACTTTTGTGTATACTCCTTTGTCTTTTGAGAAGAACAGATATGTGCCTTTCCAGTTGTGACACCCAGATTCAGGATCTGAAAGCACACTGATTGCAGGTCTATGAGTTGGATCCAACTTTGTGAGAGCTGATGGTTTTGATTTTGGGATCAATATACAGTGAGCCCTCCTCATACATGGATTTGCCATGCGCAGATTTGAGCATCCACGGATGGCAAACCCAGCCATTGGAGAGAAAAGAGCCTCACCTCCCCTCCTCTCCTCACTTCCTCCTGACCTCCCTTCTTCCTCCCTCCCTTCCCTCCCTGCTTACTTCCCTTCGGCTGCCGCCATTGCCGCGGAAAAGGCCAGGTGCTTGGCCTCTGGTGCCACAACAAACTTTAATTCCCAGAATTTTATAACATTGAACTATGGCAGTTAGAGTGGTGTCAACCTGGATTCTTTATGCAGTGCAGATGTGAACATGGTTTCTTGTTTGTGTGAGAACCCTCTGTGAGAGATGACATTTCACTTATTCATCATGTCTTGATAAAAGCAGTGAGAGAAAAGCAATGCTAGTAGGAACAGTCACTTTGTTACTCCTATGTTCATGAACTTAGAGCTTACATGAACAGAAAGGGGAGAAATGTGTAAATTGCTGTGTTCCCACTGTGGAATAAACTTCCCATGGAGGTGTGACTGGCACCAACACTCCAAAAACCTTCCTTTGCCAAAGCATTCTAATTGGCTAATTTGGTCTGTTTTATTGTTTTTGCCTTAATGGCATATTTTGAAGTTTTTCTTGCTTTGAATATATTTTCCTACTAAAACAACATTTAAAAATCCACTTCGTAATTGTAAGGATGAAAGGGAGTTTCCAAACATTTTAACAAAAATAAATAAGTAACACATGTTTAATAATTCTAGCTATAATGCTTTCTAACTATCTGTGTGGGGTAGATGATAGGTTAATGGGTGTGCAATTTCCTCATTCCCCATGGATCCTATTTTAAAATTGATCTTAGAGTAGATGCTTTTCTAATCCCCCTGCGAGGAAAGTGATGTTAGTGGCAAGTTGCCTATTTTTGTTAGATTATTGATTTTGCATTTCCGTTTGAGTAAATGTCAGCTACATCCCATAATTTGTTATTTTAAAATTTCTTCATTGTTCTTAAAACTTCATCTCCTCATCACTTTTGTTTGATTTCATTGTTTTGTTGCTTCTCCAGCCTGGGATCTAAAGAACATGTAAAGCACATACATAAATATTTGCATACTCAAGTGAAAAAAGTTGTTCCAGTGTCAGGACAACCCATTTAAAATGCCATGAGATTTTTCCCCCCACCTTGATATGAAAGCAAAAGGACTAGCTTTTAAAAAATCACCAGCAGAAATTATGAAAAAAACCCTTTGTATTTTGCAGGAAAGCGTGTAATTGATAGGAACCTCCCCCCCCCAACCAGCATTTTTGTACAAAATGTGTTTGCACAGTGCTTTGAGGAAAATGTGCTTTGAACAAAGCATTTGGTCTCTGCACAAAAACATCAAAAATGCAAAATTGTAGCCAAAAAACAGTTTGAAAAGTGAAAATATCAGGAAATTTTTTAAATCTCTTGTAATCTCTCCTAGGAGGGGAAAATCAAGGTTTGTTGTTGTTGCTGTTCTGGTATGAAAGACGAAATAAAAATGTAGACCCATACCTACCACATGCTCTTTTGATGGTTGCCAATTTTCCTGTCTTCCTTTTGAATCTTTGTCATTTTCTCAACCTCCTTCATGGCTGCTTTTTTTTTGTTCTGAATTATTAATTTTAAATGTTATAATTTAATAATGTGACCCTAACTTTAAAAAAACCCCTACTTATTGCCAATTAATTTTGTTTCATCAGAGTTCATGCTCCTTCTTATTTTCTTCATTTGGACAACCTTTCAGTTTACAAAAGGAAACTGTCTTGCTTTTTACAGCTTGAATTCACGTGTTAATGAGACTTGCCTCTTTCTGAATATTGTACTAGAGATTCATTGGTATTCTCTGGCTTTCACTAAGAACACACACAATGTATTACAGGATGAGTATCCCTTACCCAGAATTCTGAAATCTGGAATACTCCAAAATCCAAATTTGTCCATATGGCTAACTGAGATAGTGACACTTTTGCTTTCTGATAGTTCAGTTCCATGAACAAAATTATTAAAAACATTTTGTACAAAATTGCCTTTGGGCTATGTGGTGTATAAGGCATATACAAAACATAAATGCATTTAATTTTAAGAGTTGGGTCCCATCTCCAGGATGTTTCATTATGTATAAGCAAATATTCCAAAATCTGTAAAAGAAAAATCCAAAATACTTCTGGTCCCAAACATTTCAGATGAGAGGGACTCAACCTGTAAGAAGTAACTTAAAAAAGGGGTGTGTGTGAAAAACCATTGTGGCACAGAGCTCTTAAGTATTACAGCCTTTTAAACAGTAATGGAAAAAAGGGGATTCCCTCTTCGCATGCTACCTCTAGGAGACAAACGTTCCCACCTACAAAACTTAACTTTCCATTTACTTCATCAATCTGCATGTACTTTATCATCTTGACTTTTTCAAATCTTTCCTAATCTGTGGCACCTGAGTTTTGATTAAAGTGATTTTAACAACACAATACTGTACTAAATTTGTTTACTTCAAAGTACATGCCATTAAGAAGTGCTGGCTTCATGAATCTGGTGGAACATTTCCATGGGTTGAGATGCTTGCTGATAATGATAAATCTACCATGTTAACATCCCTACAATGCCACAATGTATCACAAAGAGAAATGGGTGGCAGGTAGGCCTAGTCTACATCAGGAATTAACAGCTACTTAGTGGTTAAGATTCCAGTTCTGATGATCAGAAGATCAGAAGGTTGACAATTCAAGCCCCGAGTGGTGCATGATGGGATGAGCTCCCATCACTAGTCCCAGCTTCTGCCAACCAAGCAGTTTGAAAGCATGCAAATGCAAATAGATAGATAGGTACCACTTAAGTGGGGAGGTAACAGTGTTCAGTGAAGTCATGCTGGCCACATGGCCACCAGAGCAGTCCTCAGACAACACTGGCTCTTCAGTTTATAAACAGAGATGACATTCATGTCAGGGATTACCTTTACCTTTAAGGGTGTCAGGTACTAATGAATATGTAGCTGAGCCTGTCCTGGGTGCGGTACAGAACTCCCAAAAAGGGAGACCTGCCGGCGACTGTTTTTCCTCTACAGGGAAGCCGCAGCCGCCAAACCACACGGCTTCACTGTGGAGGAAAAAGAACCCGTGAAAAGTGGGTTCTTATTATGCTGCGGTGGCAGCGTAACAAGTGTGCCACTGGCACACTCGGTATGTAAGCACGGCACGGTGCTGCGTGGACACCATGCGGCGCTTACGTAACAATAGCGGTGCCCATGCATACAAGGCACCACCATTGTTACGTCCTCATACATAGGCGCATTATATGCTTCTTCCACCACCATGCGCCAGAAGAAACAATGGCACACGTACCTGTGTCGCATGTGCACCGTCACTGCCATGCGCCACCACAAGCACGAGCCCCATTACTTGTAATGGGGCTCAAGCATACACATTTTTTCTTTTACATGGGGGGGGGGGTCCGGAATGGATCCCTCGCATAAAAGAAGGGCGCACTGTATATGTATTTTGATGTGTATGTTATTGAGTTAGATATTAAAGCTAGATCTCAAAGTTTAAAATTGGAGAGTGCATTGCAGTTTATTTATAAGTTCAAAGAGAGACAAATCTGGTAAGTTTGTAGAAAATTTCAGAGCTGCTAAATTTTCTGTTGCAGGCATCCTGAAAAGACTCAGTCAGCTCTGTAAACGACTATAAATGTTTTGTGCTTGGTAGCTACATCACAATGCATCTGCTTCTAAATGAAACAGCTGGAGTGTCATGGATGCTCCAGGTTTCTGTGAGTAAATAAAATGGATCCAAAGTACACAAAGGAACCTGATATTGGTGAGGATGGCACTACTATAACTAGGAAGTCAAAGAGATAATTGCAAGTTGCAAATAGCATTCTTGCGTGTGAATGTTCCTTTCATGCAGATAATGGCCTGATTTGTTCTCCTCAATCACTGGGAATTTCTTGTAGTTTCCAGGGGAGATTGCTCTGTTTGCTCCATTACTCACAGATATCAGTTTGCCATGTTCAGGAACAGGAGGTAGGGTTAAACTCATCTTATCTGGAGTCCACAATTTGTGAAAAGATAATCAAGTTCATAGGAAATGAGGTGATGCAAGCATTTTATTGAAGTGATAACATTTCTCTGTCAGCATGGATTCAGCTTCAGATACGTCTCATACTGATCTCAGGACTGTTTTATGCCATGTTGATTCATCTGGGAATAATTGGAAAGATACTGCTCTCCTCCTTGTCCCTCACTCTCTTAAAAAAAATGCACTTGAGCCACAGAATCTATTTTCAGTTTTGCCTCAGCAAGAAATACTAGTTTGACCATTGCCAGAGACTCCATAAGCATTATAAGTTATGTCTGATATCTATATCAGTATGTATATAATAAGATGCACCCGCTGTCGACCAGCCACAAAAAGATTAAATAAGTCAACCTCACCAAGAACAAACAAAAATAAAGAATCATGGGAGGAAACGCAATAAAACCAACTATACAGTAAAAATAAAGAAGATCGTTAACAAAGACTTGAACTGTATTGGTTAATCCTACTAGAGATGATTCATTGAATCAATCCTTGAGTGGTGAGTCAACACAGCAATAAATCCCATTGATTTAGTGGATCTATTCTAGTTGGGAACTGCAATAGGATTCAAGTTAAAGAATGACAGTGGACTGAATAACCTTAAAGGATGGATGGAATGAAATAATCTCAGCTGCCTGTTTAAGGTAAAATAGGGAAGGCACCATCTCTGCAAATGAGTTCCATAATCAGAGCTCTGACTTTATTATCCACAACTTCAGCCTCTTTAGGTTGTGGGATGCACAGTAGTCCCTTGGCTTGGTTTGAGGACCTCCTATGGATACTAGCAGGGGTCTGAGGTTCCAGAAATGAATCACTGAGTATAGGAAATGTTGAGCTTATTTATCATATCCTTACTACAGAGGCACATGGCCAAAAAAACCTATATATTTTAACTATGTAATTAGATGGGAGGATGAAAGATAACAATGCTGATGCCAAGAAGGAAAGGGAGAAGAAGACTTGGAAGTAGCTGGTTACTGTAACAAGTTACTTTGGTAACATTTCCCCTCAGTAATGAGCTAGAATGGTAATACTTTTCAGTATAACTTAACAGGGTTTTTGCCACTGATCATTACTAGGTGTATTCTGACAATGAAGATTATCACACTAGGTCTTACCATCTGTCAATCATCCCTGGATCATTGCATGTGTATAAACCCCTGACACACTTCCTCAGCATCTTGGAATCGTCAGCTCCCTCTAGTGTCATGGAATCATTCAGGGAGAGCCTCTTAACAGAAACTTTGCATTAAGAGGGAATTCACTCTCCCTGAACGATTCCATGACACTGAGAAAGTGCACCAGGTGTTCATACATGCACACTTCCCCAATGATCCAGGGATGATTGACAGACGGTAAACCCTAGTGTGATAATCTTCTCTGTCTCAGCAATGAAAGGGGGAAGTGAAAGAGTCACACCAAACAAGAGAACCTTCTTTGTGAAGTGTTGCGCAGTTAGTGAGCAGATAGTGAAAACAAGAGGATTAGGATGGTAAAAAGAGGAGGAGGAGGAGGAATGGATGAGAAGGAGATGAATTACAGAAATGAACTGCTCTAGTGGCTCAGATTAGGCAGGTTTATTTTTTTTTAAATGGTGTACCTTTGCTCTGTTCTGCCAAAACTTAAGAGACTGATGATTCTGCCAATAAATAAGAAAGAATCTGTATGTACACTTGGACTCAGAGCAGCTCTGCTGCTCCAAGGTGTGGACTCTTCACTGGATTTTATAACAGCTCCCTAAAAACTGCCTGTGCCATAGCACAGGCAATTTTCCAACCAACCTTCCCATTGCGCCTTGTTACTGTACTGGGGACTTCTCAAAGCCAAGCATTCAGGTAGTAAGAGGTCTGGAACTGGCCAAGAGCCAAAGGCAGCCTTCATCTCCTCCTCCTCCCATCATTGCTGCTGTCCTTCTGCAGAAAAAGATCTTGGGTGCAGGAGTGGCTCATGGATCTCTCACTGCAGAGGAGGTGAAGCCACTCTTGATTTTACTGCCTCTCCTCAGGCATCTGCTCTAAGTTGAATGGAAGTGCTCTTAGTTCTGGACCTATCCCTTTAGACGTTCAGCACCAACAGAGCTCCCACCTACTTAGCAATAGCATGTGCATTTCTATACCACTTATCAGTGAACTCAGCACTCTCTAAGCAGTTTACAGTCTGTAAGCTAATTGCTCCCAACAAGCTGGCACTCATTTTACCGACCTATAAAAGGATACAAGGCTGAGTCAACTTTGGAACCCCTGGGAGCGAACTCACAACCTTGTGGCTTTAGTATTGGCATTTAACCAGGGCTATCTTGGAGCAGATGTGAAAGGAACTGTGGTAAAATCAAGAGTGGTTTTGCTGTCTCCATAAAAGTGGACCTATTGGCTGCCCCTGCTCTGGTATAGACCAGGTTAGCATGGAGAGAGCCAGTGTTGTGTTGTGGTTTGAGACTCTAGAAACCATGGTTCAATTCCCCACGCAGCAATGGAAACCCACTGGGTGATCTTGAGTAAGTCACACTCTCTTGGCCTCAGAAGAAGGCAAAATCAAATCCCATCTGAATACATCTTCCCAAGAAAACTTTGTGATAGGTTTGCCTTAGAGTTGCCATGAGTCAGAAATGACATGAAGGCACAAAACAACAAAAATGTGAGCACAGAGATGTTCTAGAGGGTTGCCATTCTAGCAACAATTCTAATTACAATTTTCTACATAATTTATCATGTAACTATCATTAATAATAGTTTTATCACCAAATTATTATCATTGTTGTTACACTGAAAGGGGACAATAGAGACAAACAGAAAGAGAGAGAGATTAGAATTAACGCTTAGGAAACATAAGGAAACAACATGGCAATCTGAAAAGAGCATAAAATAGCTGTAAAAAGTCTTGTCCAAATATTCTCTAATTTCTGGACTATGTTTACACACCTTTTTAGCTCTCTTTCTTTATGAAAGCAAATGCTTGCTATTCCTCAGCTAAAATGTCATGCTTTTATGGAAATCTGTGAAATAAAAATGGATATAGTCATTTGTCTTGGGTTCATTTCTTTTTAAGAAGACCAATAACAGCAGACCTCACACAAACTTCAAAAGGTCTAGGATTGTAATTAATATTTGCATGTAACTATATTCCATTCTTAGTCCTCTTCTAAGAGCCAAGACACATAATAAGTGAAAGTACATGGTCAATGGTGTCTAATTAAAATTTAAAGCCACCTAAATTAGAGGTGGGCAATACACGGACTGTATGAAACTCTACAATTTTTGTATCACCTGGCTATTGAAAAAAAATGAAAGGGGAGGGAGGAGGATCCAGGAAGCACCTAGGAAGTGGACTTCTCCTTTAAAAGAAGGCATACTGCCTTCTCAAGCCTTTTCTTAAGCAGTAGAATGAAATGTCATAATAAAGCCAGAAGTCGACTAAACTTTCATTGCTGAATTCCAATGTAGTGAGCTGATAATGATGGACGATACATAGTCCACACCAGGTCATGGAGTCTGCACCTCAGACCAAATTTTCTTTCCCCAAACTAATTTGAACAGATCCTCTAGCTGTGATTTGGACAAACAGAGTTGATAGGCATGATTTAACACCCAATTTTCCTTGAAGACAATGATTTCTGCTTCCATTATGGAGCCAATATGGTGCATTGGGGAGAGTGCTGGACTGGAACTTGGGACATCAAAGTTCATGTCCTCGTGGAGCCATGTCACTGATGGGATGACCTTGGGACAGTTAGTAAATTGAGGAGAAGGTGAACCATGTACTGTCATCTTGAATTCATTAAAGTAAAGACGGGAGTGCCTAGTTAGACCAGGAATGAACAACTATGGAGGGAGCAGGGGCCATTTCTCACACCCCACTCCCATGGACCACACTACCACTCATAGAACAAATAGAAATATCTTTGTGGGGACTTCATGTTAGAAATATCTGTCATTTTTGATTCCAGGAAATGCCCAAAATACAATGGGTTTTGCAACTTATTGTTTTTTGGGGGGCAGGGTGATAGAAGGGTACAAGGAGATGCAAACAATCATGTTTATGTGGTGACTTGGTTGTTTCTTTTCTGTGTGCTTCTGTACTGATGTTATTGCCATTTTGTAAGTTGGAGGGTTTCTTGGGAGACCACAAAATGAAGCACAGAGGCCACATGCAGCCCATGGGCCACACTTTCCTTACCCCTGGAATAGACTCTGTTGAACTGCACTGTTTCTGAGTGGCTGTTAGGTGAAAGGAAATTACTATAGCAATTACTCTCTCAGCCACTTTTTATATATGCCAACTTTTACACAAATACAGTGTGCTTAAAGTGGTTCACAAAAACTAAGCACAATAGCAGTACAATAGCCATAATACATAAAAATAAATATCTGCCATTACATTATGCTCTGATGTGTATCTGATCAAGCTCACAGGCTCATAGATCCCAATCTAATAAATGGTGGTTTCTGGGGCCAAGAACCAATACACCTTTCAGCTTCTTTCATTACCTTTTAATACTTTTGTCCCTGCTTCCATTAATCCTGTTATTGCCTGCTGTGATGTTCTCAAACAAGACCTGCTTTGAATATTGTCTTCTACCTATTTTCCTGTTCAAGCTGCTTTTTCTCTCATAATTTGCCAATAATAAATCAATGTGCGCTCTTGCACAATGTTTAAGAAATTCATGTTTGCCAATAAAGAATTTAATTTCCTTTTGTATTGATTCATTAGGTTTCTAAGTACTTCAGTAATAAAACTCAAATGCTTGAAACTTCTATCAAGGCTCTGCACTGAAAGAACATGCTTTGTATGCATACTAAACCATCAGCTTCTCTTCTTAGTAGTTCATTTGGTAACATTCGCTGCACAAATATGGAATATAACACCAAATACTGTATTTAGAACCGGTCCAACAGAAACCCCAAACAACCTAGAAGGAGAAAAGGGTATATGTATATATCTGTTTTCCATCCTTTAGTAAGCCGGTACAATGACTACCAAGCTTGTTGGGGGCAATTGGCTTACACATTGTAAAACACTTAGAGAGTGCTGAGTTCACTATTAAGAGGTATAGAAATGTAAATGCTATTGCTATTGCTATCTTAGGCCTGTTACAGACAGCCAAAATAAAGCTGCTTCAAGTCACAGTGGAGGTATGGTGTTTCAATGATGCATGCGTCCTAAGAGTCCAGAAGTCGCACCAAAGCCACGCTCCAGCCCTAAGGATTGGAGCATGGCTTTGGTGTGGCTTCTGGACTCTTAGGACGCATGCATCATTGAAACAGCATACCTCCACCGTGACTCGAAGCAGCTTTATTTTGACTGTCTGTAACAGGCCTTAAATTACTCAGTTCTTGGTCTCATAGTGCCAGCATAGTATTAGATCTAGAACTGAATTTGTTTTATTGACCATGAAAATATGCAAATATTACTTTGCCTCTGTGTGTGTGTGTGTATTTGAAATAGTTTGAAATACATGTAACTCTAATAAATTGCTGTTGCTATCACTATTAATTAATGCTCTTAATGTTTTATCACCAATGTATATGGCCTATTCATTTCAGCATTGTGTTTATCACAGTGATCAACTGATATCGTTACTCCTGATTAGAGTAGAGCCATTGCATCAATTGGACTTACCTACATTTTGACTCAGCATTCAACAATTGAATCAATGCCACTGTGCATTTTCCCACTGAACAATAAGAAAATAGGCATGGACATTTATAGGTAACACAATTGGTTGTACAATGTCAGGAATCCATTTAGTTTTCTACCATAAGTTAGTCCACAAAGGGTGAGATCCTATACCTGCTTGCAAACTATGAACCTTGTGAGTCTAGGTTTATAGTATGCAAGCAGGTATAGGATCTCACCCTATGTGGACTAACCGATAGTAGAAAACTAAGTGAACTGACAATGTTTCATGCCCCACCTCAATAGATAATTCCACACACAAATGATAGGATCCTTGAGAAGATAACATACAAGATACAGTGGCCTTACTAATAAACTGATATTTCATAATATATCTGTATACTGAGTAGATAGGAAGTAATCAAACATGCAAGAAGTGTTATCCTGAAAGCAATATCCTCCTAACAACTTTCTTTTGAATTTCCCCTAAACCCATTCTTTTCCTTGTTGTTGTTATTTTATTGGAGCAAACTCCAATTTATTGAGACCCTATGCTAGCATTTTCCCACCATGAATTATTCAGAGGGTTTGGTATTGCCTTCTTCTAAGGTTGAGAGAGAGTGGTTTTCTGTGGCTGAGTGGGGATTCAAACCCTGGTCACATGGAGTTCTGGCTCTTTGTTTGACTTGGACCAAATTCAAAACACACCAGACAAAGGTTCCTTCTGTTTGTTTTTTGTCCCCAACATAGCCAGATAGGATGCAAAGGAAATTTCATTAATTTGGAGAATTGCAGGGAATATTTCAGCAGGCTGCTCTGGAGAAGCAGACAATATAATAATGCAGAGATAAGAGAGGATGCTGTATAACTAGAGAGCATGTTTACAATAAAATTACAACATCATGTTTATAGCTATACAAAACTACTTTAACATTAAAGAGACCAAAGATCATTGAAAATCTCCACCTAGTTTCCCAATATTCATTTCTATCTCCCTCTCCAGAAACCTCCAGGACTTTAAAACAAAGCCAGAATAAAGCTGGATAGTTTTGCTGGCATTAACTCATGCTTTTATTCCTAATCTTTTTGTTTCCACTGCTGTCAGAAAATCAGAGATGCAGGAAGGGTGAATTGTACCTGAAAAGTCTTTTTTCATTACTAAAGCAAGAATTATCCTCAGGTCAAGGATTGTAGGAATTGACATACTAATCTCACTGGTATCTTATAAATGGTAAATTCGGCTTGGTACAGACTGGTACAAAGTGCCAGCCTATGGGCAGAGTCATGGTGGAGCATTCACATGCTGGATGCCATGACTCCACCTCCCTCATGCAGCACCAAAAGGGCGTCACAAAGCCACGCTGCCATGGCTGTGACACCCTTTAGACAGTGCAAAATGGAGCTGCATTTTGCGGCTCCTTTTTCTACCCTCTGGAGGCTGGATCAGAGCTGCGGCATGTGGCTGTGGCCCTGATCCAGCCAGTGAAGGGGCGACTGCATGTCGCCCCTTAGGGGCTCATTGTGCAGCTCCTTAGTTCATATAACCCATCAGTATATCAATCGGGGAAGGGAATGTTACATTAAACATCTTCACCTTTCATATTTTAAAGAACTGATTAGGAGTAAATTTGTGGCTCTTCATTTACTGGCATCTTATGTAGTGCCAGTTTTCGAGTTCTTTTTGATACCCACATATTTACTTTTGAGAGCTATTTGGAAAATGTTAATCAGAATTTCTACTCATACAGAATTTTTTAAAAGCCACTTATTCTACTCCTGATTAAGAAATGCATTTCAAAGGTGGAGATACCAGATTTAAAAGTTCTGCACCCCAAAACTCTTCACTTGTTACTGTTACTGCATGAACTTTCACGGATATAAACCCACTTCTATAGATGCACTACAGAGTGATATAAAGCATATTTACATACAACATAAAGCATATTTACACAGTTCTGACAATGGGAGTGCAATGGAGTGTAGACAAACAACAGAAAAGAGGTGCAGTTGTGTGATAAGGCCCAGCAAAAGATCCTGAAAACTAGCTGTTATTGTGATTTCCTGCCTGTTGGGTTAAATTCTACAGTCACCCAGTATGCATCCCATTATACCAGCATCCCACTCTTTGTTTTGTTTTGTTGTTCTGAGTGGTATGTTTGTTTGTTTTCTGATGAGAGCACCATTGTTTTGCTGGTGTCTCTCTTTCCTTTGTGTTTACATTTCCCTTCCTTGGATAGGAGCAACTGACCAGTAGTCAAAGCTGCCTTGGTACTTGTCCTTTTGCCCACACTCTGCAGCTACTTTTGATGCTTATCTCCATAGCAAGAGCATCATCTAGTTTGTTGTGTACACAGGCTCTCTGACAGCAAATCCAGCAAATCCCCTCACCCCATGTCCACCCCAATGATCATTAGACAGTTGTGATAACCTCCTCAACTGTCTACCCTCCTTAGCTAGTGCAGTTGCTATTTGCTATGGTGGCTTCTCTCTTCTGATGGCCTTCACAAGTTTTGGACTAGAGTCCCATCAGACCATGCAACTGTGGCTAATAGTCAGGGATTATGAAATGTGTAGTCCAAAGCTTCTAGTCAGTCCAGCTGGTTGGGGCAATCTGCCATGTGGCTTCATACTAAAAACCACTCAAATGTGAATAGTCAGGTAAATGTCTCTGCAGGCTCACGATCTCCAGATTGCACTCTCTCGAACTTGCTGAATGAAACAGCATGGAACAAGGCAAGTTTGTCACCTGTGACTTCAATGCCTAATTAGTTATTTTTCCTGTACCATTGGAGTGTGCCTCCTATTCATGGGTATGCTGTGCTGCAATTACTTAGAAACAGAAAGGTGAATTTAGCAAACATTAAACTGTGTCTAGACTCAAACTCCTAATGTAGTAAATTATATGCAAGTGTCAGACTAAGTCAGGGAATCAATAGTCTTTTACAAACACATTCTGAGGAGTTTGGCCTTCAGCAGACAATATGCTGCATTTACACATTTTTAATAGAAAAATGAGCAAGGGGGGGAGAGAATAATTATCTTGGCTCTAATGTTCCCCTCCTCAGCATGATGAGCTAAGAAAAGCATAGCTAGTTCTACTGAGAGTGATTATGTTGTTGCTGTTATTTCCAGAGATATATTGTTGTTGCATAAGAGGAGTGTTGATTGTGAGGGTTCATTTCCCCCCCAGAGACACATCCTAGAGCGAAATATGTTGGGGGACAGGGGGATGGAAGTAGAAGTTGACCTTGGTGACCCGTCTCTTCATTGTCATTATTTCCTACATAGCAGCAGGATAAGCTGTAAAATGTGGCTTGTCTCATAAGAACTTTTTCCTTACATGATCCACGTCTGAGTCCTGTCAGTGGTGGATTTACTGATCCGTACTGGATGCCTGAAGGAAAATGTCCTTCTGTGTTCACAGAGTTATACAAATGACCAGTGTTCAAACATATAATCCTGGCATGCAACCCATTAAGTATCTCTTCTATCATCCTATCAAGTAGTAAGGACACTTTTACCAAACATAGTGCGTGGATATAAAATCTGTGGTGAAACAGTTCTCTAATTCATATAATTGTAAGCTTTGTGAGCAAATTTGGAAAGTTGGAATAGTTTCAGCTCCAATATGTATCAAGTAATCAGGAATGGATGGTTTAAAAAAAATGCTTTGTTGTAAAGTATCACAAAGCACTCTTTCTTAAGACAAATTGACTTGTGTCTCTTTCCCTATGATAGTATCACTGAAATTGGGTTTAATAGATACAATTATTTCAAAAACCGAATGTTGCCTTTTGACACCATGGGATGCATGTAAAGACAGATAGATTGCTGGTTTGTTCTGTATACATCCTTGGAAGCCTGGTCCTATTGATGCTGGAGCACTTTGTACTAAGGCATAGGTAATTCTAATGCAGACTGTCAGACTCTAAAGGGAATAATGTACCTTAGAGAAAAAGTACCTTAGAGACTCAAATCCCAAGAAGAAGCAAGGGTGGGGGTTCAAAAGGGGATATGTGCACATGGGATGCATTTTAATATATGCATCAGAGGGCAGCTTGCTGAATTTTTTCCCTAGTGGCAGCTCTTAGTCCCCTACTAGAATGCCTTTATGGAATAGTGATGCATGAATCTTGTCAGTTTTGGTTTTATTAGCATTTGCACCCATATGCTCACAAACTGCTAGTTTGCATTATGGTGACTTCTTGTTCACTTACTTTATTACACCAGTTGTATTCCTGCATCACTCTAATCAGCTTTCTTTCTTTCTTTCTTTACCATTCTATATATTCAATTATGCACATGTTATTTGTAAGTAAAGTTATTTTATATGTTTTACAAAGAAGATTAAGATTATTTCTTTTTTCTCTGCTAGACCCTTTGGGTGGGTGTGGGATGGGTGTTATTTTGTTTCGGTCTTGACAATTTTATTGCTTTGCTTGTGGAAGCCAATATTATCTCTCTCATTTCACAACAAGTTTCATCACATTTCTTGTTTTTCTATCCATGTCCTGTTAGTGACATACATATGGTAAATCAGGGTTAAAAATGTGTATGTCAGTTTCAGGATCTTGAATAAGAAGCTATTAATTAGCTTATTGCATAATGTCCAAGAACACACACCACCAACAGCCAAGAGACTTTAGGGGTATTGGCACAGCTATTAGTTGTCTGAGCGGAATGTGTGTTGTGTGTGACCAAGTAGCACCCAGAAAAAAATAAGATTGGTTGGAAAAAGGAATTGTGACCAGGACAGTACTTCCTGGTCATCTTCTTCTCTTCCTAGCCACTAAAATGACCATGGATATACCCTCAGGCACTACACACTACCCTTCAGATCCCAAAGTGCTGTATATTGTTTGCAGTTTTCTCTATAATGCAATATCATTCCACACCATCGTTTTAGTTACTATTGCTTCATTTCTAAGTGGTTGCATTACTTTGTAAGAAAATGGTAACCTTAGAGAACCTTAGAGAAAACTGTCACTGCATAAATTGCTGCCCTGTTGAGATTCCCTGGCAGTGGAATACACAGTGACATCCTGGTACCAAGCAGATGAATATCCAAAATAACATCAAATAACTTTCAGGTTCAGACTTGAACTAGCTCTATATGAAACCTGGAAAAGAGATCAGAATCAGACGGATATTCTTTGATCAGCAGGTGGTTACATTGTGTTTACAAAATCACCGCAAGGATTTTCTTTTGCTTTTAATGCCCTCCTCCCAGTTTCAGTAGGTCTGTAAAAACCCAACCACCACACCTGCTATTGGATTCAAACAATCCACATATCTGAGGCAATGATGGCAAATTTTCCAGGATGGAAATAGCTGTGATTCCGAATGAAATTTACAGCTGGGTTACAAAATGATTCTATTTTCATATAACTAGAAGGAAATAGAGAAACTGTTTGGTAAGTACACCTTATAATGATGGTGTTTCTTTTAAGACTGAAAAACAAGCGAACTTGCCTCCATCTGAAGCTAGTTCTGTACATCACACTATGAGAAAAAAATTATCCTTCTCTAACCCCTGATAAGTAAAATATATGTCTACTGAGCAGCTGTAGAACAGTCAAACCAGTAACAAGTGCCCTAAGATGACCCAATAACATGCCATTCAGTCTGGAAGATAGGATGCAGAAGGATGGGTTGCACTATTTATTTCACTAGGCTTTATTTCTTTCATTCTCCTGGTTTCTGAGCCAACTGATATAGAATGGCACTCTGATGTTACAAAATGATTTCCAGGCTATGGCTGAAATTCAGCACAGCATTTACAAATGTGTAACCATTGTAATGGATTTGCATTCATGATCACTATGTATTCAATGGTGTAGGGAATAAATACAGATTGTGAAAGATCTAATGGGCAGCAGCCAATGCAAGCAACAGGGCTCTGCTATCCAGTTGATCAGATTGCTGCAGACTGATGTTTTCACACACAGAGAGATACCTCCTATGAGAGATCGACAGTGTGGGGAGGAATTGGACAGGGACACTGCTTCTGACTGTTGCACTAGAGATCGCTCATAGGAGGGAAATAGAAATATCAGTCTTCTCCATCCTGATCAACAGCTGAACAGATCTCTATTGTTCACATTAGCTGCTGCCTGGGAAGCCTGGATGTGGGGTTCAGGCGAAAAGATGCTACTTAACTATATATGTAAGGTAATTACATAACTAAACAGTTTATCTAGAATCTTGACCTTTATCAGTAAATGGTTATCTCGTATTAAAGAGCTGTGTCTTCTAAGAAAACAAGTTTATCAGTATCCAGGAAAAGCAATGTTTACATTCCACCTCCCTTACTATTTTTGTCATTCAAGCTACAGAGGTACAGAACTCACCAGCTTTTTTGCTAATACTTTAAAAGATGTTGTGTGGAAAGCCTTGGTAAAGATTGTTCAGCTATTAGGAGTATGGCACTCCAGCTAGATAAGAGCAAATACTGCAATGAGCAATAAATTGGGACAGGCTTGTTTTTAGCTCAGTCATTTTCATTTCAGAATAGAAGATTTCCTTCTAGAGATGTGGATTGGTCCAAAATGGGATGCTGCTGCCATTTTTCTTCCATTACAAAATGCATATATCTTCATAAAACAGAACACACCTCTATGTGTGAAGCTATAAGCGGAGACAGATTTAGTAGCTGTTCAGCTGGGTCTCTGTGGGTACGTTAAAAGCTTTCAGAAGAGAACTGTCTGTTGCTTTCTGTATTCTGCTGGGTGTCATTAAGGAAAGCTGTTAGTCAGTGAGACATTTGTTGTTCAGCACTGTGCACTCTAATAACGTCTATTTGAACAGTGAATATCAGGAGGCAGAACTGTACACCTCTTCCATTTGTGAAGAATATTCCAGGTTTGGTTTCATTCAAGAGTCCTTTTTTAAAAAAAACATTTCCTTATAAGTTGGTTACTGAAGACCACTCCACACAGGCAAATCAATATCTAAGATTGTGTATTGGGGAGACATCTGGAGATTTTGGTGTGTGCATAACGTTTGAATTTGCTGATATATATTTCTAGATAAAAGTCAAAGTCAAAGTATTCTTTCCTGAATAAGTCTCCAGACCATTTCAGAATAGCAAAAGCAAGCAAACAGCTAAAATAGCACATTACCAGAAATTATATACAGTGTGCCCATGTCATACGCAGGCGCAACATAGGCGGCTTTCAGCATATGCTGAAAGCTGTGCCAGAAAAAGCCCTAGTACACCCTGGGAGAAATAATAGGTTGTGTGCCCTAGGCGTGCATGTTGCAATGTGGCACGGCCACAAGTCCCATTATTTCTAATGGGGCTTCAGCATATGTGAAATTTCCCTTACGTGGGGGGGGTGTATCCCCCACGTAAGGGAAGGGCCCACTGTACAATTAAAACAAATAAACATTAAAAGGCCATTCCTCTGTGCAAGAAAAAAAGTAGGCTAATATTTTCTACTTCTTGTTTCCTCAGGGTAGCTGCTTTGACAGGAAAAAGGGCAAAACTATGAGTCACAAAGGGGTTGGCCCCTTGCAACAAAAAGAGATAGAAGTTTAAAAACAGCTACTCCAAGTCAAATAGAAAGAAAAGAGTGTCTTTCACCAGTCACTATAGCGGAGAAGACTGTTACAAAATGGTCTGTGTGCAGTGGTGTTACAGTACTAAGATTGGCATCACCCAGTACAGAAACTCATGGTGTCAACCCACATTGACCTCCTCCCATACAACATCATACAGAATCCTTAGTTTAAAAAAATGTACTAACGTTACTAATAAATCATAATTCATAATTTAACAGTATTTTAAATATAAAAAATTAAAGTTTTTTTTTAAACAACCTGGTACCTCTCCTTTCTCCTCTCACTGAGACTTGTTCCACTCACACCAACTCTTTATCATTTTAAATAAATGCAGATGAATGCCACAGATTCTTTCTGCCAAAAGGCAAATGTTTGGGGAGCAGTGGTGTTACACCTCCTTAGGGTGTCACCTGGTGCAGTCTGCACCTCCCTAGTGATGCCCCTGTCTGTGTGTCTGCTCAGTCTGTGGTTCATGTATTCACTGCTGACAGGCTGTTCAAGAGACCTGCTCTCCTTTCTTATGGTTAGGAACACAGCAGCCTATCTTATACTGGGCCACTCCACCAGTGCATCTAGCCCAGTATGATCAACTCTGAATGGTATTATATATGTGTGTGTGGCATTGCTTGCATTACTATGTTTTGAGTATTTTGAAACGGCCCTCGGGCTATTCAATAAACGTGTTTGTTACTGAATGGTAGTGATCTTCAGGGCTGAACCTTTCTTGGCCCAACCTTTCAATCTGGTATTATTTGGTAGTCTTCTGTTTAAGTACTAACCAGGCCTTTGAATCTGGTCATGTTCAAAGTGACTGACACTTCACATATTGTCCTCTCATATGACCACCGTATTTAAATATGCTATATAGAACAAATGTTTTTCTGTGATTTAAAAAGTATCAAAACAATATAAATCACCTACACATATATTCTGGGCCCTGTAGGACATATTTATTCTGCATGTGACTTCAAGTATCATGTATAGGTTTGTTTTTGTTTTTACTGCATCTCCTAAAATCCCCCAGTCATGCTGGCTGGGTTTTTTGAGGAACTGTAATTCAAAAGGTAACTTTTCCAAGCTCAGTTTGTGCCCAGTCAGGATCTCCACATTTGCATGTGTGAGCTTCACACCATATAATGGAAGAGGAATGGTCAAAGGGTGGCAAGCAAAACTTATTTGCCATTCAGCTCTAATTTACTTTATCAATTATTAAATCATCCCCCTGTGTATTTCCATCTTTGATAGTCTTGTGGTACAAGGAGCAAGTCAATGGCTAAGCTAATTGCAATAAGCAGAAGTGGTATTTAATGCACTGGACACTTTCAACCACAAAGTAGTTCCAATTAGTGTTTGTAAGTGATGTGACAGCAGTTTGCAGAGCACCAAAATAGTCCCTCATTTGTCAAGTCGGTCTGAAGCTTATGGCAGCTTTCTGATCATCGCCCCAGCCATGGGACCTGAAAGCACCTTCAAAAAGCTTTCTCTCATTGATCTTTAGTCAGATGCCGACTGAAAGTCAGACGAGTTTGCCAGAAAGAAGATAGATAGGTGCTGCACCAGCATGAGAAATGTCACTTGCTTAATGAAAAAGGGGTACCTGTTTTCAGCTTGTGTGTAGGCACCTACAGAAGCCTTGGCCACCCACACAACTACAGTTTGGGAATATGTGTTGAAAAGTAATTAGTTGCAGATCCAAAACCCCCAAAGTAATTAATTACCAATATAGCTGCAATTTGACAAGCGACTTGAGACACACATACACATTAATAGCTGCATTTCTTTTTTAAAATATATATATATATATATTATTTTCTCATTGTTCAAAAGAAAATAAATTATACTTTAAAAAAAGAGATAGACCCCTTGAAGCCACTGGACTGTGAAAGACACTAACGGGGCCACACACCTTATGACTATAAAAGTAACTAAAGAAATTACAGTTATATTATAAAATGAGTACATTTACATTCCAGTCATAAACTGATGAATTATGGTTGTCATTGCACAATGGAATTAATTCAAAGTAATCATTTTATTTGTAACTTCTTACTTCCAAGTATTACATGCAAAAATAGAGCTATACATTTAACGTTCATGCAATTGTTTGGTACTATAGCCTTATATATACTTACCGAGGGATCAAGTTCCAATTCTATATCAACTAATCCAAGAGTAATCCTCACTGTACTTAATAGGATTTGCCTCTGAGTAGATATGCCTAGCATTAATAGATATGCATAGCTTTATAAATTAGACTTCTTAGACTGTAACCATTAGAGTGCTGAACTCAGACTAGGGAGATTCAGATTCAGGTCCACACAGAGCTATGGAACTCACTGTGTTCCCTGGGGGCAGTCACTTTTTCTCAGTCCAATGTTAACTCACAGTGTAGTAATAGGAGGCTGCCATGGCAGTGGAGTCACAAATCGACACTAGGATTTAGTCTAAATTTTAAAAAAGCTGTCAAAGGTGCAGAACTCAGTCACTAAAACAGAATCATATGGTTGGAAGGGATCACAAGATCCATCTATTCCTACCACCTGCCATAAACAATTGCACAATTGCACAATTTCACTTACACAAATGCACAATTAAAGCACTCCTGAACGATGCCCCTCCAACCTCTGTTTAAAGACCTCCAAAGTTGGAGAGTTCACTTCCCTCTGAGGAAGTCTATTACACTAACAGGTCTTATTTTGAAGGGGGAGAGAAAGAGTTCTTTCTAATGTTTTGTGGAATCTTTTTGCTTGAAATTTGAATCCACTAGTTTATTATGTTCTAGTCTCTGGAGTAGCCAAACAGGAGACAATACTGGAAATGTCATAACGTTTTCACTGCTATCCCCTATCATGGGATTTCTGGGGCTGAGAGTGTGTGACTCGCTCAAGTGGGCTTTGCTAGCTGAGCAGGGAATTCAACCCTGATTTCCAGAACATAACACTCAAACTGCTGTACCGTGCTGGCTCTCAGATTAAAATACATTAATTTTTTTCTAGGTGGAGGAGAAAGAAGTATTTCTCAGTTTAAATACAAAACAATGGAGAAAACAAAGCAGCTCAATTTTATAGATTAAATGTGTGCTGAAATAAAAAAGTTTTGCTTGCTGGAGAAAGCCCTCCGTGACAAACTTGGTAGAGATCCCCACCACTGAAGAGCCCTTTTCTCACATTTCTCCCTACCCATAACAATGAGATGTTCATGGAACAGGGAGAAGCTCCACTCTAGAAATCTTAATACCTAGATAAGATTAATCAATTGACTAAATTTATATTTCTCCCAAAGATGTGATTCAGTGGTGTGTATTGATTCAAATAACCCCAGAAGGCCCCAGTGTCAGAAGATCTTGTAAGAGGAGCACTAGTGAATACTTTTACTTTTGCAATAGAAAGCAGGAGGAGGTCCTTAGCAGTGTTACCAACAAGCCTCGAAGATATTCCCTGGAATGTTTTACCAAAATCCAAAATCCCCGGAATTCCCCAATATTTATTATTATTATTATTATTATTATTATTATTATTATTATTATTATTATT